>NW_007231058.1:11513-54649 GCF_000164805.1 Carlito syrichta | reverse complement strand
GTATCTTTTTGATAGAGTGATTTGAGTTATTCAGGGTATATTCCCAGTAGGGGGATTGCGGGGTCATATGGGAGGTCGATATTTAGAGTTTTTAGGAATCGCCATACTATTTCCCACAGAGGTTGCACTAGTTTGCACTATCACCAACAATGTAGAAGTGTTCCCTTTTCGCCACACCCTCTCCAGCAACTGTTATTTTTTGAGTTATTGATAATTGCCATTCCTACTGGAGTTAGGTGGTATCTCAGTATTGTTTTGATTTGCATCTCCCTGATGATTAGTGAGGTTGAACATTTCTTCATGTCTGTTGGCTGCTCAGATGTCTTCCTTTGAGAAGTGTCTGTTCGTATCTTTTGCCCATTTTATAATGGCGTTGTTTACCTTACTTGACTTACACAGATCATGGTTTCCCATGATAATTCTGTTTTGAAAATGTTGCTCAACCTGGGGATTAATTTAACTTTCAAAACAAAGTAACAAATTATATGTTCTGCTAACTTTAAGCAAAATCTGGCTTAGCTTATCATTACCTTCTTCATATATTCTCCCACCTCACTGGTTTATCCTTTTCAGTCTCCTTTATTGATTTTGTCGCCTTCTTCCTACCCTCTTGGAATTGATTTGCCTATGTTTAGTTATTTTATTTTCTTTTTTCTATGTATACACTCGTAACCACATAAATCCATGTTTTAAAATATCCCTCTAGGCCCTCAACTCAAAGTTATACATTCTAATTGGTGTCTCTTGAACTCTGGATTTGTAAATACAACTGTTTAGAAAACTAAATTATGTTAAAAATTGAGTCCCTGCCTTCTTCACAGTTCTGTTCAACCTATAGCTTTCTCCATTTCAATAGTGAAAGGACCCGCATTTTATATATAAAAAGAGTGGTTAAAATAGATCTTAGTGATGTTACATTTTAATATAGACTTGAATAATATGAGGGAGTTCATCACACTTAGGACTAAAAAGTGTTTGAAACAGTACCACAACTAGTACCAAAACCTGAGTGAGAAGAATATTCTTTGTGTACTTGGAATATCAATATGACTGGAACAGAATGGATAAAGAAAGAAAAGTAACAGAGAGAAACACATTGTGAACTTTTAGCCTATTGTAAGGGGTTTTGACTTTTACTCAGAACCATTTTAGCATTATTAAATATTTTTTTCTGGGGAAGGGATAAACTTTGTTAATAAAGTATAATATATACTGCTAATTGCAAAAGTCATAATGACAGACATGAATACATTTCCATACACTAAATATACCTGTGTTACCAGCACCCATATAAAAAAGAATACTATAAATATTCATAATTTCCACTCAGCTCCCATTCCAGCCATTAGCCTCACCCCATAACCCTAAGAGTGAAAACTATCCTGATCACTAATATTGTAAATATATGAATAAAGATAAATGTATTGAATGATAGGTTAAATATGGATAAGTGGTAACATATAGTGTGTATTCTGTAGAGTCTGACTTCTATGGCTCAATTTGGTCGAACTTTGTGGGAATAAACAAGTACTCTCAGGAAGAGTAGAAGAGAAGTGAATTAAACAAGAAAGTTTCTGGTGGTGATAAAAATATTCTGTACCCTGATTATGACAGTGGTTATGCGATGGTTTATATTTGTCAAAACTCTTAGAACTATACATTTAAAAAGAATCAATTTTATCAAATGTAAATTATACCTCAGCAAGTCTATCTTTAAGAATAAAATGCAAACTAGACTGGATGTGCATTAATAAACTAAAATAGTTTTAAATATCCAGCAGCAAAAGTTTTTTTTACATTTTTCTGATTTACTATTTATGTTCATAAAATATTGTCTTTTAATCAATTATTTTATGTAACTTGAATTTAACTTTCAGAGTAATTTCTGATGCTTCTTATATCAAGCTCCTAATTGACTTAGTTAATGACTAATTATTTTCCTATTTGTTTAGAGGATTTTACTCCAAAATAATGAGTAGATAGGTTTCCTGTTCCAATCAGCTTCATCTTAAGGGGGTTACAAATATCTAAAATGGATGTCCAGTATTGCTTCCTAAATGAAAGGCTGTGAATAAGATCATTTACCTAGAAACTGTTTTCAGCATGGGAGGCACTGGAATTAACATGTTCAGTACACTAATGGATTTTAAATGGCACTATTTCCTTTAATAAAACAAATTAAACTGAAGATTTAGCTAACTGCTTGTCATTTTGTAAAACCGCAAGGCTTTTTCAATTAACATTCTTCCTCAAAATTTGCAGATCCTTTCCATTGATTTTAACTACAGAAGTTTGATTGATAAAGCTCTTGAATTTTCTGTAAAATAATAGAGTATTGAGTCACTAGGTAAAATACTGAAAGTTTGAGCCTAGTTACCTGAAGTATTACAGAGAAACAAAATCAGCTCAGTCTCAGATATGATCTATTAATAGACAAATTTAAATTTATTCAAATTCATTAAATAAATACTGTACACATAATTCCTCAAAAATAAGCAAAAAGTTATTTCTAATTTTGATTAATGAATAATTGAGAAAGAGTATATTTAGAGACCTTAGTTCTTCACTTTATTTATTTTTTTTAAATTTTTTTTAGGAAAAAGGTTTATTCATTTTTAATCTGTAATCTTCTACAGCAAGGGATTGAAAATAAAATATATATATATATATATAATTGTCAAGTGCTATTATTTATGCAAGGCAAGAATAAATACGTTTAAATGATATATTTTTGCCTATTCAACAAACACGATTTAAACTTATGCTCAGCACAAGGTGCTGTGCTGGCAATGGCAGGCACAGTTCCTGCCTTCCCATAGGATGAATCTAGTGGGAGTGACTGATAACTAAGTCACTATACAAATTGAAATTCAATGTGCTGTAGGAGTGCAGACGATGGAGCTATCAATTCTGACTTAGTGAATCAAGGAACACTTTTGAATTGGGTCTTAAAATATGAGTGGGATCTCAGACGGAGGAATAAAAGAAAAGTATTTTAGATGGAGGCAAAACTATAAACAAAAAATAAATTATTAGGCATACTGAGGGAAAGGAAAATAATCCAATGTGGTTCACATGAACTATATAGACATGTAGGATGAAATTTGTTACTTACGGAAAATTTAGGTCATAAAATGAAAAGCACTAAGCCTCTTTATTGTTGGTCACCCTTCCACTTGTGATGTACCTTCTCCATTAGATCCTGTCTCCATGAGGGAAGTAGCAATTTTTATCTTTTTTAACACCTTATCACCAGAGTCTGGCACATATTAGACAATTATGATTTATAAATACAATATGTGTTATTAAAGACATACGTTAATACTGTATTCACGGTATCCATAGCTACATATATTGAATATAAAATATTGAAGAAAACAAAAAGAAGTAAACACTTTTCAAGAAAGAAATGATATGACTGAAGCCATACTTCAAAAATGTTAATTAAGGCTTATAAAATAGATTTACTAGTAATCAGGAGAATTTTAAGATAGGGAGATCAGTCAGAATATATTGTAATATATATAGCTGACAAATTATGAAGCTATGAAAAAAATGAGAAGACTACAAAAATTAAAATGTTCTTAGATGTATAATCAACAGAATAGGGAATGCATATTAGATGAGGGTTGAGAAGTTATATGTCAATGATGACACTGAAGGCAACATTAATTGAAGATTAAACCAAAGAAATGAGCACATTTGGGCAAACCATTAGATCACTTCAGAAGATTTAAGTCAAAAGTAAAATTAAAGAGAAGGTAAAAAAAGAATATAAGAGCACCTCAATTACTAAGTAATAAGTTGAAAAAAAATTTCACTTTAAGTTATTGCTCATCAAACAAAAATTTTGAAAGTTTTTTATGAGAATTATATATAATCTTAAAGTAGAATTTAAAAAACAGTATTTTAGCATTCTTGTTTTTGTTTTGCATGTTTTATAATTATATAAAATCAACAAGATAGTAATAATGAGAGGAGATTTTACTTTCAGAATAAAGTTTTTTACTGGGCACTTTATCTTTCAATATCATAGTCCTGTAACAAAGTGTCTTCCATAATTATTGCCATGAACTTTGTGTTTCTTTATATCAGGTGTTTTCAAAGTGTAATCCCTAGGTCAGCATTATCAAGATCTTCTGGTAAGCTATTAGAAATTCAAATTCCTAAGTCCCAACTTGAACTAATTTGAATTGATTGCTATACAATAAGTTCCCTACATATAAATCTTCAAGTTGCAAACTTTCAAATTTGCTATTACACATTTCTTGCACTCTGTACAAGTGGTTGTAATTTGTATTTTTTACTGTACAAGTACTATACATGGTAGAGTAGTATAGCATCTTTACTTCAAGCCCAGAATGTTGGAAGCAAGTATAAAAGCAGCAGTAGTGCAGCTGGCACTGTATAGCCGAATATGTTAGCTGTGTACCTAGGTTAATTTTGTTGGATTTACAAACAAATTGGACTTACAAATATACTCTCTAAATGGAACTCATTTGTATGTAGTGGACTTACAGTACATGATGTGAGATAGAGATCCAACTTTATTTTTTGCATCTATGTCTAATTTTTCCAGGAGCATTTTTGAAATGATGATTCTTTCCCTACTGAAAGATCTCAACACTCTTGCAACAACAACAAACAAATCAACTGACTATGGATATTTAAGTTGATTTCTGGAAATTCAATTTTGTTAAAGAGATTTATATTTTTGTCCTTATATCAGTAGCACACTGTTTTGGTTATTTAGACTTGTAGAAAGTTTGAAATCAGAAATTGTGAGGCCTCCAACTTTGTTTAGGTTATTTAAGAGTGTTTTGTCTATTCAGGATACCTTGCAATTCCACCTGAATTTTAGGAATGATCTTTGCATTTGGCAATAAATGAATGAATGAATGAATGAATGAATAAGCAAATAATATCAGTAGATTTCCTTGGATAGTATTGCCATCTTGACAACATTAAAATTTCCATTTGTTAATGTATTTCCATTTATTTAGACGCTCTTTTTTGAAAATTTTTATCTTAAAGATGTGGGGTGAAATTCAGAGTTAGTTATACAAACTTCGATTATGTAGGTACCCTTGTTGATGAGGTGTACCCCTCCCTCCCCTAGCAGTTTCCCTCAACTGTCAATCCCACCACCCTAGCAATTTCTCACTACTGCCAATCCCTTTCTTATAGTGTTATGATAATTGTTCAAGGCCCACTTCTGATTGAGAACATATGGTACTCTGTTCTTTGTTTCTTTGATAGATCACTGAGAATGACTGACTCTAAATCCATCCAAGTTGCTGTGAAGTCCAATAAACATATGTGTGCAGTTATCTTTTCTGTAGAATGATGTGAGTTCCTCTGGGAATATTCCCAATAGGGTAATTGCTGGGTTATATGAAAGGTCAATTTCTAGTTTTTCAGAAATTGCCAGACTGTCTTCCAAAGAGGTTGCACTTGTTTGCATTCCCACCAGCAGTGTAGAAGCATTCCTTTTTCTCTACATCCTCACCAGCATCTGTTGTTTGTTTTATTAATTATGGCCATTCTTATTGGAGTTGGGTGGTATCTCATTGTGGTTTCGATTTGAATTTCTCTGATGATTAGTGAGGCTGAGCACTTTTTCATGTATCTGTTGGCTGTTCATATCAAGAAGACACAAACAAATTGAAAAATATCCCATGATCATAGATAGGAAGAATCAATATTGTTAAAATGTCCATCCTACCAAAGGCAATCTACAGTTTCAACACAATGCCCGTTAAGGTACCAAAAACATTCTTTTCAGACCTGGAAATGACAATACAGAAAATCATATGAAAATATAAATGACCATGAATAGCCAAAACAATCCTTAACAAAAGAAACAAAGCAGGAGGCATCACAATTCCAGACTTCAAACTTTACTATACGGCTACAGTAATCAAAACAGCCTGGTATTGGTACAAGAACAGGCATATAGACCAGTAGAACAGGATAGCGGTTCTGGAATCAAAGTCTCAATTTCTCAACCAACTCATCTTTGTTAAAGCCTCCAACAGCAACCACTGGGGAGAGGAGAACCTATTCAATAAATGGTGCTGGGAAAACTGACTGATCACATGCAGAAGATTGAAACAGGACCCCTATCTATCACCATGCCCAAAAAATCAAATCTAAATGGATCAAAGATCTAAATGTAAAACCTCAAAATATAAGAATCTTAGAAAATGCAGAAGACACCCTTATGGAAATTGGAACTGGCAACCAATTCCTGTTCAGAACACTAAGTTCCCATATCATAAGAAATAAGATAGACAAGTGGGACCTCATCAAACTGACAAGCTTCTGCAAAGCAGAATAAACCATCAAGAACGCAGGGAGACAGCCCACAGAATGGGAAAAAACACTTGCCAACTCTATGTCTGACAAAGGCTTAAAATATGGGTTCTACAAAGAACTCAAACATACTGAAAGGAAAACAATAAACAGCCCCAGTACAAAGTGGGCAAAAGACATGAATAAACACTCAAAAAAAGATATATGGGCAGTCAATAGAAACTCTTTAATGTATTTCAGCAATGTGTTTTGTTGTATTGTATTTTTTGTTAATTTTTCTTTTAAAGTGTACAGTTCTCACACCTTTTATTGTTTAAATTTATTTTAAAATATTTTATTATTTTCGATGCTATTTTAGATGTCACTTTTAACTTATTTTAATTTCAGATAATTCATTGCTAGCATATAGGTATACAACTAATTTTTGTGTTTAGGTCTTGTATCCTGCAACTTTGCTGAGTTTATATTTGCTCTAACCGCTTTGTTTTGTTTTTGTTTTTGTTTTTTGAGTTGGAGTCTCACTCTGTCACCCCGACTGGAGTGCAGTGGCCGCTCCCGGCCACCGCAGCCTCGACCTGCTGGGCTCCGGCGATCCTTCCGCCTCAGCCTTCCAAGTAGCCAGAATTATAGGCATGCACTACCACGCCCGGTTGATTTTTTGATTTATTGTAGAGATGAGGTTTCGCTGCCCAGGCGGGTCTTGAACCCGTGGGCTCAGGCAATCCACTCACCTCAGCCTCCCAAAGGCGCAGGATTACAGGCTTAGCCACCGAGCCGGCTCTCTAACCGTTTTTTGTGGAGTCTTACAACATATATATACTTATGTCTTGTATAAATAAACATATTTTGACCTTTTTGCCAATTTGGATGAATTTATTTCTTTTGTTCTTGTCTAATTTCTTTAGTTAGATCTTCCAATGTTGAATAAAAGTGGTGAAAGTGGGCATTTATATCTTGTTCCTAATCTTAGCAGAAAAGTTTAAGTCTTTCAGAGTAAGTATGATGCTTACTGTGGGTTCCTTATAAATATATTTTATTCTGTTCAGAAATTTCTCTTCCATTCCTAGTTTGTGATGCATTTTAATCACTCAGTCAAAATATTTAAACTCTCTTTACTAGATAACTTTTTTTAATGTTCTTCTAGTTTCTGTATGTGAGATGAAAAGATTGAATAGAGCTGAAAATAAATAGGAGATTTTCCTTCTTTTAGCTGGAATAAGGGTCTTGCAAGATCTTTTTCTCCTGGAAAGTAACACTTTGTTATGGAAAAGACTCTGGTGTATTTAAAAATAATTACTTTCTCTCTTTATTGCCAAAGCAGTGAAGAAATCTTTTTCAGTTCCTCACTATGAGGATTTAAAAAAGTTCCTAGATGTAAATCTTATGAAAGTTTCCTCCCCACCATGATTGCAACTATTAAAGCATTTCCCACTATCATGTAGTACTTACTCGGTCTCCAGTATTTCATTCTAATTATAATGGAATTCTTTCTACTAGTTTATGGCTCCAAGGACTTTCATTTCAGTTAACCATATTCAAATTGTGTCACTCTGGACATCTTTGCCTCTCCACATTTTGGTGTGGAAATTTACCATGCATTCTTAGTTCTTCAATCGATTGAACAAAATTCATTAATTTTTACTTTGCCCAGCTCTTTCCAGGATTTTGTGTGCCAAAACTGAAGCTAGAATTCTCTCTAGTCTATTTTTTATATTACACATTGTAGTTTTCATCTCTAGAAGTTCAATTTTAGTGATTTCTATATAATCCATGTCTTTATTAAATTTTTAAACATTTAAAATACAGCTATAATAATGTTTTAAATGTCATTGTCTGCTTATTCCTAGATCTGTGATAGTCCTGTGTTGGTCTGGATTACCTTATTTTTTTTTTTTTGCATTTTAGGTCACATTTTCTTGCTTCTTTTTGGGGGGATCAGATTATTTTTTATTGAATGACAGACATTATGAATTTTACTTTGTTACATGATGGTTATTATTTATGTTTCTATAAATATTCCTAAATATTTTTCTAGGAGTGCAAGTTTCTTGGAAACATTTTGATCTTCTTGGGTATTTGTTTTAAGATTTGCTGATGGGAACAGAGCAGTGTTTAGTCTAGAAAAACATATTTCAATCTTGTGGGAACACAGGACACTGTTACAAATAATCTTTTCAAGTAGTTTCTTTGTTCATGTCCTGATCAATACTCAGTTGAATAGCAAAGGGGATTCAATGTAAGTTTCTTGGGTTTCCTCTCTGTATAGCATTATCTTCTCTAATACTTATTCTCTGCAGATACTTAATAACACCTCCTCAAAGTTATTCCACCAGACTCTTCCTGAGCTCCTTTTTTTCTGACTGTGTTTTAGAAACTCTCTCATGGCAATAAGCTGGGGCAATCTTAGCAATTGCTTTGGTTGTTTTACCTGTCTCTCAGAGATCACAAATTGCCTTAAACTAGTACCTTAAAATCTTCTGTTTTATATATTCTGTTTCAGATAGAAGAAAAAAAATCTAAATTCTGTTATTATTTCTATCTTAGCTGGAAACAAAAGTTCCCATAATAACTTTTTGAAATATGCCATATGCATATCTTCAACCTACCAGTTCTGGAAAATAAAGCCTGAATCAATTCCATTTGTGATGTATATTATTCACATTTTAGAGGAAAAAAGTGTGTGAATATGTATGTGTAATGGAAATATCCTTTCCTTCTTATATCTTGAAGCACAGGGGGAAAAAAAGGAAATCTTGCCTTATTTGATAATAAAATTAAACATACCATACATTCAAGGGGTTTACTAAGCAAAATTCCAACAGTACAGCAGAAGCCTATTTAGGTGAGGAAGATCCTAAAATTTAGATCTGGATTGGTTGATATGGTATCCATTCATAATGCATTTTCTCATGTCATTGTGATGCTCTGCTATAGATAATAGTTTCTCTCATAGTTCCTGGTTTATAACTCCCATAAGCCTTGTTACAGTATTTTATTACAATATTGGGTGTGTTAGGCCTCAGGAACAAGCCTCAGAAACAGAATCTCTCTGACCTTCTCCTGCCCTTTTTTCACCTGCCCCAAGGCAGGAGTCTGTTCTTCCCTGGCCTTTCTGAATGTCATCTTAAGACCCTCCCCAGATAATGTCTCACCCAATACATTGGAGGAAGAAATACTGATGTCATGAAGATTCCATAAAATTCAAGAGAATTGGGTTCAGAGAATTTCAGAATAGCTGAACATGTAGGGGTTCCTAGAGGGTGGCTCATCCAGGGAGATCATGGATATTCTACAATCCTTCCCGTATATGCCACCCAATGCATCACTTTATCTGTATCTTTTGTAATACCATTTGTAATAAACTGGTAAACATAAGTTTCTCTGAGTCTGTGAGTCAGCAATTGAACCAAAAGATGGACTCATGGGAACTCCAACTTGAAGCTGGTCATCAGAAGTCCCGCAGGCTCTAATTTGTGACTGGAATCTGAAGGTGGGGTAACCTTGTAGAACTGAGCTCTCCTTCTGTGGGATGTGACATTATCTCTAGGTAGATAGTGTTGGAATTGAATTGAGGGACATCCAGCTACTGTCTGCTGCTTGGTGGTTGGAGGAAACCCCCACATTTGTTTATAGAAATCCTCTGTGTAGATGGTGTGAGAGATGAGGAAAAAAAACTCAGTTTGGGAAAGTTTTTCTAAAGGAGTCATCAATTTAGGCTTTATTTAAATTATTGCTATCATTTTACTCTCTAGAATACAAAAGAAGTAATCTGTCTCATTTCTAGGGCAAAATAATATTTCCTGGCCCAGAAGACTATCCTTGGAGGTTATGGATCAATCTATTTATCATCTATCTATCTATCTATCTATCTATCTATCTATCTATCTATCTACCTACCTACTTATCTATTACACACTTATTTTATATCAAAATAAATTATATCTAATATATGTATATAAAAGCATATTTTAGCATATATAGTGAATACAAAATATATTCGTATATCCCTTAACACTGAAAACTAAATACATGATCAATTTGTCATTCCTGGTCAATACAGCTTTATTTCTTTCAAGAAGATCCCACTAAATGAAAGGAGGCTTTCTTAACTCATTCCAGCTTCCTCTATGCCAACTCTGCTTCTAAAGAGTTTAATCTCTGCAAAGTGAATAGGTAACTTCTAGCTACTTTTCTGATCAGACAGAAAAACAAAAAATTTAAATGTTTAAATAGGAATACTCCTACACAGGTGTGCACACACACATGCACAAATCTACCTTCTTCCTTCCTTCACATGCACACATATTATTCATGGGTTAAAGTCGGATGGAGGAGGATGAGAGCTTCAAAGTGAGCCAAATTGAAATTTAAGCATATCTGTACACTCGAGATAAAATTAAGTTTATTTTAAGATAATTTCTTTATTTAATTTAAAGATAAATATAAAACAAATTTTGACCAAAATGTTTTGAGAACATTGGATAAAGAGTTTAGCATTGTATCCTTTTTCACATACTGGTCACTGGGCTACATAGAGTCAAAAAGGGAGGGTGTGCATGTCACCATCTAAGGAGTCTTTCCATGAAGAAAAAACTTTGAGGGGATAAAGAGAAAAGAAAAAAATCTCCATTATCTGCAGATCATAGGACTGCTTCAGTACACTATTTTATGATATCCCTCTAAGGCATCAGTTCTCAACTCTAAAACTGGACATCACCTTTATATGACAAAAATTTTGGAAAATATTATTTTAAGTCCTTAAATAAAATTAACCTTGCAAATTGACGTGATTTCTTAATTGTAATATTTAAAAGTGAAATAAATATGTTTAAATACTTTAATATGTAGCTAGAGCTTAGATATATCATAATGAATATTTCATAATGAAATATTGAGATGCTCAGACTTGCATTATCGGATCACCAGAAATGTAGCCGTTTATAGTCACATGTAATGCAGGTGAAAGTTTTAGTTTCAGATAATTATAACTAGGTTTATTCATGAAGGATGCAAGAAAACTGCTCATTGTCATGTTAATTTCATGCATTATAGGATATATAACATTTCTTACACTTGCCTACTATACACAAATTATATCTTCTAATCATTAGAGTATTAAAAATGTCTCCACAAAAGTCCACAACAATATGCCACTCTCTGAGATATACTCCTTTAGAGTTTGCATCTTGATTGTTTTCCAACACCAACAAAAAATTCTTCAGTTTTACAGACACTGAGTGTCTAGCAATTTAGTTCAATTCTAACACTAACTGAAGTTGGCATTAGATTTTCCAGATCTAAAAATTCAGTCCCAAAAGACTGTCTCCTCTTCAGATGCCAAAAGCAAGTCATGGGCCACCTGCATTTTTGAGCAACTGGCTATAAATTGGTGTTTCCCATGACCCTAATAATTTTGTAGAATGGATCACGGAACTTAGGGAAACACTTCACAGGCATGTCTTATTTTATTGTGCCTTGTTTTATTGTGCTTTGCAGATATTCCATTTTTTACATATTGAAAGTTTATGGCAACCCTGTGTCATGCAAGTCAAATAGTGCTATTTTTTCAGCAGCACGTGCTTATCTTGTTAGCATTTTTTAGCAATAAAGTATATTTTAATTATAGTATGTATATTTTAAAGACATCACACTACAGCACACAATAGACTGCAGTAGTGTATAAGCATAACTTTTATATGCACTATAAATTTTTTAAAATGTGATTTTTGTTTTGATTTGCTTTGTTATATTGTGATATTTGCCTTATTGCCACAGTCTGGAACCAAACTTATAAAATCTCCATGGTATGCCTGAGCTTATGTTTTTGTTTTACTTTTTTTTTTTTCATAAAAGATACAACTCAGGAACAGACAGATGGAAGAAATACATTCATGGGGCTTTGTGTGTGGAAGGAGGGCAGTGGGAGTGGGGAGACATGCAGAGCTTCCATGTCCTCTCTGTGTATACTGTCCTTCCAGCAAGTTGACGTGTTCCTCAACTCAGATACTTTCCAATTCTCATCATTGTAGAGTTAAATCTCCAAGAACCTCCCTCCCCTTCTAGGCATTGATGAATGAAACTAAAAATTTTAACCCTCAAATAACTTAACTTGTCTGGTGACTAGCCATGTACCTATTTAGGTCCCCCTACTGGTCGCCTTGTTAGCATAAACTCAAGTGTCAAAAACAAAAAGGGTTCATTACGAAAAACAAAAGACACTCTTATCACTTAGAAAATTCTAAGGGTTTTAGGAACTCAGTGTGAAGAACTGAGGACAGAGACCAAGTATATTTCGTATTACTTCATACATCTACAAGAACTTCTGGAGGCACATCATTGTTAGCACAAGGAGAGCAGACAGCTAAACGTTCCACTAGTAGTGGACATCAGCTGGAGTGAATGCAGAAGAGGAATAAGAGAGATATTTAGCTCAGGAGTGTCAGCTACAAAGACTTCCAGAACATTGAGACAAAACATAGGTAGTGAGCCCAAGAACAGTTATTTTCATCTCATCTATACCCATAAGCTGATAAAGCCAGATACTCTTCTAATAGGTCTATATAGACAATTATTCATTATTGTATCTTGCTTGATTTCAAGAATTTGTGTATTTGTTTGTACATATATAAATGTGAAGACATAGACGTCTATGCAGAAACATACTTTAACTGAGTTCAACCAACTTCTATTGAGCGCTTGTTTTGTGTCAGTGAGTGTGGTATGTAAATAGAGTAAAATGAAGCCCTGCTCTCAACTCCTGCTAAGTACACATATACACACATACATACAAACAAACAAGTACATACACACACTACACAGTTAGTTTCAACAGAAAGAACACATGATTGGAATCTTCTTTCAACATCTTTCAAATAAACAAAGAAACAAACAAATTAAGCAAAAATGGGACTCATTGCCAGCTTATCACTTTTAAAACATGCCTATTAGTATCTTCTTATTTTGTTGCTATATTAAACATGAGTGAGATATTGTTTTCCAAATAAAACACAGATTTAATAATAGAACAGTTTAAATATTAGAATAGTCATTTATTCAATATGCTGCTTTCTATTAAGAAACAGGTAGTTGTTAGAGAATTTAGTACACTTGAGAAGTCAGATATCTGTAGTTGCCTCATATCATGTAGAGTTTCAAAAAAGCAATTCTATTTTCTATTTGACTATGCTCCATAAATCAAAGAAAGCTTCAAAGACAAATTCACTTGGAGTGATATAGGCAGTCATCAGTGTGCTATGATTTGAGAAGTGATAAGTATTCTCTATCATATTATTTTTTTAGTTGAATCTGCAGTAATCATATAAATTCACAAATTGATTATTCATAAATCCTTTCACCCAAATTAAAATAAAACATTTTTGAAGGTTACATTAAATATAGATGCTAAATGATTTTTGTTAAATTGATTTATTTGACTTAGTTATCTGTCTACAGCCTTTTCACTCTGGATGCACCTGATCTTGTCTGATCTCATAGGACTTAGTTATCTGACAGAATACAGAGAAAATAAAATAGAAAAATTAGATACATTAAATGGTGACAATGAATACAGAAGTGAATTAATGTCTTTGTAGGAAAAGCAAAGCAAGTGAACAAGTCACCTAAGAATTAGCTAATAAACATTTTCTTAGTCCCTATTATGTATCAGGCCATTATGTTTTAGCTGTTGGGGTTAGAGTAGGGAATAAAGAGACTCAGTCTCTGTTTTTTAGGAGCTAAAAATAAATCTAAAATAGAAGTTAGACTATACAGAAGTAAGGGTGTAATTTTAGCTAGATTGAAGAGTGGCCAGGGAACTACTCCCCAAGAAGTAAACTCTGAAGTAATGTTTGAATAAAATGGGAGCTCTTAGCTGTGTAGATATCTGGTGGGAAGAAAACAGCAAGTGCAAAGGCTCTGAGGTCTTGGCATAGTTGATAAATTTAAGGAACAGCAAGGAGGCCCAGATGGCTAGATAAGAAATAATGAGAAGGAGTACAGTGGGAGGTTAAGCTAAGGGTGATAGGGGTCTGATTATGCAGAATCTTGTAAATCATAATATGTTCTTTGACTTTGACTACAATGGATAACTATTGGAATGATTTCTGACTAAAAGTGCCATAACTTCATCTATATTACAAAAGACTCCCTCTACTGTTTTATAATAGATTGCAGAAGTGGTGTTTGTCGAGTAACATCTTGAGTTCAATTTTGGACAAGTTAAGCTTGAACTGCCTATTAGATTTTCAAATACACAGGCTAAGTGAGCAGTTGGGTATTTAGGTGTAAAATTCAAGGTAGAAATCCAGCCTGAATGCATAAATGTGTCATGTGTATAATTTTAAAGCCATGAAATAGAACTGAATCACTTTACACATTATACATAGAAATACTGCAGATTGCCAACACATGTGCACATGAACAAACACACACAGACAAACACACATAAATATAAAAGAAAATAGGTTCCACATTAAAAGTTGAGGACATGAGAGAGAATCAGCAAAAAATCCAGAGAAATTATCCTAATTGTAGCTAAAAACCAGGCAAGTGGATGACTTGAAAACCATAAGGAAAAGACATTCCAATGCAGAAAGAGCAATGGATGATATAGTATTATGGTGGGTCAGTAGTTATGACCATATGGGAAGAGGGCAGACAAAGTCAATTTAATAACATTCACTAACTGGAAGTTTGTGGACAAGACAGAAGGGAGAAAGATAAAGGAAATGGAGATTTTCATCCATTCCAAAATGTGCCCTAGGTTTTCTAGGTTGGGGGAATGAAGACATTATCTTTGGCTCTTTCACTTTTATTTCCATATAATTTTCTTTCCCTGTTCTTTCTCCTTAAACATCTGTTTACAAATATCTTCCCCTTGCTCTTTTTCTCCCTCTCACCATTTAGGATCACACCTTTATCTTCCAACTACACAGTCCCCCAAATGATATATTTTTCCTATGAATAAGACAGGGTTTGCAGATTTTCAGGAAGATGGCAGCAGACCCAGTCATACTAAGTGAATCCCAGGGTGAGTGAGTGAGTGTGTGAAAAATTCTATGTATGTGTCAGTGAGTAAGTGGACATTTGAGTTACTAAGGACTAGGGAGCAAGTGGCCAGGGTTTTTCTGGTGAAATGACTGGTGCCACGGCTGCTCTGACTGGTTCTTAGTGTTTCGCAGGGTGCAGAAGAGAAGTGTCATTTTAAAAAAATAAACAAAGTCCTTTGCAGGAAGAAGATGTTGGAAGATACTGCCAGCTCCAGACTCTGCCTCACCATTGCAGAGCCCAACTGGACACTGGCAGGAAGGATTCCGGAGGGAGCACAGTGAGGGAGCCCAGAGGCAGAGCCCCATTGGAGAAGATGAAAGAGGCACCCAGTCACAATCTTGAAAACTAGGCAGGAAAGAGCTCTGGCTTGATTACCACAGAGTAACAGACCTGACCCCATCTCTGTGACCAGTGGATTAACAACTCAGGTGTTGATCATTACCCAGAAGGAATATCCTTAAAGCACAAATGTCAGAGGGCAGGTTGAGTGCTGAGTCTCAGGAGCCCTACTCCCTACCTTGATACAGATGCAGAACAAAGGGTGTGGCCAGAAAAGGTTGAGGAAGTCCTCCAAAGAGGTCAGTGCTCCCCATGCTCTGACTTATTCAACTCTCAAAACTACAAGAGACAACAAAGCTTTCCACCTACAGCCCTACTTCAAAATAGAACAAATTCATAGCCCTGATCATGGAAGAATAGAGGGCTTAGAGGGCTGAGCACACATCAGAAGTGAAAGCCTCTCCCACTGTCACTGAATAACAGAACTAAAGAGAAAAGAAAGAGATCTGTCACAAATGAGGAAAAATCAGTGGAAGAACAGAGGTAATTCCCAGTGTTATAAAGAGAAACTACCTGAAAATTCAGACTTCAGAGTCCAAACAGTAGAAGTCACCAATGACTAGCCCCAGCATACAATAAGGATTAGAGAATGGACGGAAAGAGTGAATACGACTCAAGAAAGACAAGTTGCAACACTGAAAGAACTTGTAACAGAGATTTGGGCCATACAAAATTGCATTCAGGAAATAAAGAACAAGATGACAAGCATGGAAAGCAGAATTAATGAAGCAGAAGAAAGAATCTCAGACCTTGAAGATCAAAACATAGCATTAACCAGATCTGTAAAAAACATAGACAGAAAACTCAGAAAGAAAGAACACAGCCTTTAAGAGATGTGCAATTATATCAAGAAGCCAAATCCACGTCTAACTGGGATCTCAGAAGAAGAAAGGGAAATGAAGAACATCTTGGAGAAAGTATTTCAGGAAGTTATTCAAGAAAATTTTCTCCATCTCACCAGACATGCGACCAGCCAAACACAAGAGATAGAGAGAACCCCCGCAAGACATCAACTGAGAACACCAATCCCTAGACACATAATCTTTTGCCTACACAAAGTAGGCACAGAAAATAAATTCCTAAAGGAAGCAAGAGAGAAAGGTCAGACTACCTACCAGGGAAAACCAATCAGAATAGCAGAAGACCTATCAGCAGAAACACCACAAGCTAGAAGAGACTGGAGTTCAATATTCGAAATCCTCAAAGATAAACAGTTTCAACCAAGAATTTCCCACCCAGTTGAGCTCAGCTTCGTCAGTGATGGAGAACTAAAATCCTCCCCAGACATACCATCCCTAAGAGATTATACAGCTTCCAGATCAGCTCTACAGGAGATCCTTAAAAAAGGAACTCAACACAGAAGAAAAAAAAAAAAAAAAAAGAAAGAAAGAATGACCACATACTTCCCAAGAAAACAGCAGAGAACAGAATCAACAGAGAATACATCAACTGCAAACTTGGCAACACACACTTACAGCAACCCAAAAGCTAAAAGAAAACAAACAAACAAACAAAGAAAAAACTTTATAAGAATCTCATGAGAGGGATAAGCAATCACTTCAATAATAAGCCTGAATGGACTAAATGCACCATGAGAAAACACAAAATGGCAAACTAGATAAAAACTCCTGACCCAACTGTTTGCTGCATCCAGGAAACTCATCTCACCACAAGGGACAATCACAGACTCAAACTTAGAGGATTGAAACCAAGTTTACAGGTGAATGAATCACAAAAAAAGGCAGGAGTCATGATCTTAATATCAGACATAATGTCCTTTAAGCTATCAAAAATTTAAAAAGATACAGTAGGACAATACATAATGATAAAAGATTCAATACACCAACAAGAAATATTCATCCTAAACATATATGCACATAACACAAGAGAGCCAGCATTTATAAAGCAACTACTAAGTAAAACAAAAAAAGATATTGACTTGCAGAAGAATCCTCATCACCAAAGTAAAAGCCAAAATACAGGACATAGAAGACAAAAATATTACAGAAAAAATAAACAAAACAAAGTCTTGTTCTTTGAAAGAATAAAAAAGATTGATGACTCCTAGACAGAGAGATCCCCAAAAAGAGAGAAAAAGCCCAAATAAACACAATCAGTAAGGCAAAAGATCAAATCACAAATGACCCCAAAGAAATACAAAAGGTTATCAGAGATCACTATGCATACTGTATGGAAACAAACTTGATAAGCTAAATGAAATGGAGGACTTTCTGACATCACACAACCTCCCAAGGTTGAAACTAGAAGACATTGAGACATTAAATACACCAAGAAATTGACTCCATCATAAGCAAACTACCTACAAAAATAATTTTAAAGAAGTCCTGGACCATACTGCTTTCCAGGGGAATTCTACAAAATGTACTGATACCAATACTATTGAAAGTATTCCAGGCACTTGAGAAAGACAGAATTCTCCCCAAATCATTTTTCGAAGCTAACATCACACTGATACCCAAACTGGGAAAAGAGCCAACAAAAAAAGAGAAATATAGGCCAACATCCCTAATGAAGATAGATGTAAAAATTCTCAACAACAATCTAGCAAATTGGATATAACAACACATCTCAAAAAATCATTCACTGTGACCAAGTAGGCCTCATCCTATGATGCAGGGCTGGTTCAACATCCACAAGACCATAAATGTAATTAAGTGCAACAGATGCAAAAACAAGAACCACATAATTATATCATTAGATACAGAAAAGGCTTTTGATAAAATCCAGCATCTCTTCTTGATAAAAACCCTCAAACACCTAGGCATTGAGGAACATACTTCAAAATAGTAAGTGTCATCTAACAATAAACCCACAGTCAGCATATTGCTAAACAGACAGAAACTGGAAACATTTCTCCTGAAAACCAGAATAACACAAGGCTGCCCACTCTCACACCTCTTGTTCCACATTGTGTTGGAAGGCCTAGACAGAGCAATTAGACAAGAGAAGGAAATCAGGGATATCCGAATAGGAAAAGAGGAAGTTAATTTATCCCTTTGCTGATGGTATGATCTCATACCTCAAAAACCCAATAGAATCTGTCAAAAACCTGTTTTCACTGATAAGAAAATTTGGTAAAGTCTTGGAGTACAAAATGAATGTGCAAAGGACAGCTGCATTCTCATACACCAACAACAAGCAGGCAGAGAACTAAATAAAAAACAATTCTATTCACAATAGTCACAAAAAATATGAAATACCTCAGCAACATCCTAACCAGAGAAGTGAAAGACCTTTACAATGAAAACTTCAAGACACTGCTCAAAGAAATTGAAGAAGATACAAAGAAACAGAAAAAATATTCCATGATCATGAATAGGAAAAATCAACATTGTTAAGATGTCCATCCTACAAAAGACAATCTACAGATTCAATGTGATATCCATTAAATTACCCACCTCATCTTTCTCAGAACTGGAAACAACAATACAGAAATTTATATGGAAACATAAACAACCATGAATAGCCAAAACAATCCTTAGCAAAAGAAAAATGCAGGCATTATCACACTTCCAGTCTTTGCACTTTACCATAAGGCTAGAGTATTCAAAACATAAGGCTAGAGTATTCAAAAATAAATTGTATTTATTTTTTATATGTCTATATTAATAAACGTGACTAATTGACTGATCTACATGCCTCTCTTCCTCTTTCTCATTAAGAACTACAATATGCTCCCCTAAAATTTTCTGCTTCCCATGCAACTAGCTTCTGACCCATGAGGTTTAAGCAAAAGTTATTGGGTATGCACCTTAAAAAGGGAAGCTTTTCAACTGATGTGAGCTTTTCATTCTTTTGCCCTTATCCTTTCTTTTTTTGAAATTCAGATTCAGTACTTCATGTGAGTCAGCCCGTCTATGACCTGGAAGTGATAAGCACATGCTAAGGATGACTGAGTTGGAAGACAGAAGTAACCTTAGTCCTTGTTGATATTGTGGAACTGTCCTGGGCTTTCTAACAGCTTGCCTTTGACAATTAAAAAAAAAAATCCTTCTTTTTCATTTTTAAAATGCTGTGTTTTCTTATTTTGGGGAGGGGTTTGCTTTATTTTTTACAGCAGTGGATGTCTTTTACAGTTGACCCTTGAATAACACGGGGGTTGAGGTACCAACTCTCAGAACAGTCAAAAATCCACATAAAACTTTTGACTTCCCCCTAACTTATCTACTAATGCCTATTAGTTATATACTAATACACTAAATTTGTAGTAGTTATGGGTATTATAAAATAATTTGTAAGAGCATTCATGAACATCAAAAATAATAAAGTGCTTGTTTTGTTTCTTAAAGCTTGAGTGCTCCCATTGCAGATGTCCATAAATTTTTTTCAGTTCAAATGGGTTTCTGCACATTGCTCTCTGTTCTTACATCCATATCCTATAGCAAAAGTAGCCATTTTAAATTCAACACTGTCCTCTGACCACGACTGAGAGACCTGAGCATGAGACTCAAATCCAAACTAGTTTGGTCAGGTTCCTTCCTCAGGTTCTATAGAGTTGGGGCTGAGAGAGAGAAGCCCATTTCTCTTTGGGTGACTAGATGTAAAACCGAGGAGTTGACAAAGATTAATTTGATGCTAAGTGGACTAAACACTTGGGAAAGGCATCTTTGTAGAGAGATAATGCAGTAATTGTAAGCAAGAAAAGAGAGCAGGCCCACACAGCATATAAACATCAGTTTCCAGTGATGTATTTTACCTAAAAGCATTTGTGCATTAGTTTCAATGTACAGCATAATATATATTTTTTTGCTTAAAATGTCCTTCTTTGCTTACACAATTTCAATCTAAGTTTTTTAGATCCTGCCACTAAAAGTAACCTAACAAGAGTAGACATTATAACCAAGAGTTGATTGCCACAAGTAACAGACCAAAAAACATGAAATGAGTTCATTCAAGATGTGGTACAGAAAAGTGAACATACTTGGTCTTTTATAACAATGTGAGCAGTCCTGGTTACTCACAGTAGTGAGGTTGGTTAAACTACTATTTACTCTGTTTCCTCAATCTATAAATGCACCAACAGTGGAACAGCCAAGTTCACAGTGGCAGATTGTCATGATTTTAGAATTTGCTAGCAATGTTTATGGACTAGGCCAGGGATTGGCACACGATAGCTCTGCTTATGGGTCAAATTCAATCTACAGTCTGATTTTGTATACCAAGCTTAATTGGAAAACAGT
Organism: Carlito syrichta; assembly: GCF_000164805.1. Lineage (NCBI taxonomy): Eukaryota > Metazoa > Chordata > Mammalia > Primates > Tarsiidae > Carlito > Carlito syrichta. Next base: position 33,746 of record NW_007231058.1, on the reverse strand, counting down.
CACATCCACTTGTTTAGGTATTGTCTGTGACTGGTTCTACATGACTGGGCAGAGTTGAGTGGCTGCTAGTGAGACCCCTTGGCCAGTAAAGCCAAAATATTCACTGCCTCTCTTTTTATAGAAATGCTTTGCTGGTCCTAGGACTAGACTGAAACAAGAAAGCAGAAAGAGCCAGTTAAAAATGACCCTTCTGAAAAGAGATGAGGGAAACAGTACAACTTGGCTGCAGAGACAGCAAGAAGAATGAAATTGATGTGTATAAAGTATGAAGACAAAGTTACGCATGTATTTAAAAACTTGGCTCTATTTGTTCATTAGTCTAAATACACAAATCTGCCTTTATGTTCAATGAGAACACATGAATAATTTTTAACAAATTTCATGTATGTGCTTACGTTAGTTTGAATTTGACTTCTGTTGTCAAGAGTCCTCAGTTAGGCATTGTAATCCAATAAGCACAGTATCCAAAGTCTGGGTTTAAGCTGTGCCTTGACCACTGATGGTTTTTGTAAGACAAACTACCTCAAGAGTCTCACCTATGAAGTGGTACTAATAATAGTATACATCCTTCTCTATCAATGTGTTATGATGGCCAAAGGATAGTCACAATTTTAAACCGTTAAGCATGTACAAAGTGCCCCGCATTGATTCATATACAGATGCAGCAGAGTTGAAGATCATCCTCCCAATTCTGGAGGGCAGTCTGAATTTTTGGTCTTTTACTTCTTAGCTGTGTGACTTTACACAAATTACTTAACTTCTCTGAGTTTCAATTTTTTTCCTTTTGTGAAATACAGTTAACAAGGAATGATGAGGAATAAGAAATAATAATGTACAGTGTCATAAAAAGGACTCCATAATTATTAGGTGCTGTTACTATCATCCTTAAAGGCAAAGATTGAATAGAAATAAAGGCAATGACCTTTCTCACTACCTTAAAGAAGAAAGGTTACAAACATTAATGGTACCTGTATAAGAAAGACAATGACTCAACTGTTATTTTTACTTTAATATGACCTCATAGCCTGGGGTCATAATAGGTAGTATATCCGTTTCTAGGCACAGTGATTGCTGACCTGATATAAAAATATTTTTTGTTAAAATATTGGGAAGAAATATCATTTTGCAAATTACATTTTGTGTTTCCCAAGCACATGCTGATTTACTGATACATCAGTTAAGTTGCTCATCCACTCTTTCCATTTATGCAATGAGTTGCTAAAAGGAAAGATTTATCTAAGATTAAGAAAAAAAAAGACATCATGAAATTTAAGGCATGGTCCCACTTGCTACATTATACTAAAGCATTTGAAGGTTGGTTTAAATAAATAGTCACTGGAGCTGAATATCACTTCAGCTGACTTCATTATTCCTATCTCAATAATCTTTATGGTTCCCATACCAGGACTGCAAGGATTTCATATGCAAAATAATCCATTAATGAGAAGGTATCTTTTTTTTTCTTTTGAAAAGAGAATGCCAAAGACTACTTGCTAAAAAAAGAGGTTTTAAAAAACACCTTGGAAATATTCTATGTCATTGTATCTGCTACTGGAATTCTAATAAAACAAATATTAATTTATGTCTCTAACTTGCTGTATTGAAATTTAGAAGCGATAACATTCAAACGAGAAGAAATAAACAATAAAACAGAATAACATAACAATAATAAAAATATAATGATGCGACTTGATTTTAAAAAACCAAAGAGATTTTAGAAAAACAAAATTAAACTAAAAAGATGAATTTGCATTATCCTCTTGTTTCTCAAGTTCGATGGGTGGTAAAGATTTCAAGATTATTGTCTGTCATCTGTTAGGGCCTCGGTGTAACAGATTTTTACCTTTTTCCACTGTAATAGTTTAGATCACATTGGTTTCAAGTAATAAAGATTAAACCATGTAAGCCAAAGGAGGGCATTCATTTTAAATATACATGGACATCTATTGAAACCCATGGGAAAGAAAAAAAAAAAAAACAGCACAGCAACTCAAAAGTTTTCAGAATTTTATTTCTCAATTATATTTCCCTCTGAGAATCTGCTTCATTTGTCACTGTTGTTGCTGCTGCTCTCTGGAGACTGGCTCTCTTGCTTTTTGATCTATTTTGTGAATTGTGACTGCCTCATACATGCTGAGTTTATACTTCTTGTACTTGCAGACACCAAAGAGCTTTGAAATCCATGTTCAAATACCCGGGAGAGAGAATCTTGTTGTCCTAGCTGGGGTCTGTATCTGTGTCCTTATGTATCTAATGGGAACTGGGTGACAAAGTGTGATTCAGGTTATAGTAGTTATCCCTGTGGATCAGGAATATATTAAAAGGGCTTACCAAAAAGTGGAAAAAATCTTCCGTCCCCTCCACAAACATAAAATAGAACCTATAAGCAGAAGCCCAGTGTACTCAGTAACTATCACCTGCACCCCAGGCACATAAAGTAACACATTGCTCCTTCTACAAAAGAAGATTTATTTCTTCATATTAAAAGATGCATACTTTTCTAGCAAAACTCTAAAGCCTACATGTTCAAGGTCAGACATACAACACAGTTGAGCACTTCATTGAAGAATACCTACTGTAAATCAGAGAATTGGGAGGAGAGGGAAGACATGGCAAACATGGAAGCTCACAGGGACAGCTCCATGGTAAACATGGAAGTTCACAGGCAGGTAGGAAACAGCCTGTTCTGAGCTCTTATCAATTACCATCCATCAGACATTCAGACTGTGTCACCAGATCTGATATTTCTGAAGATTCCTGAAATTCAAATTTTTGAATAAAATATTCCTATTTAAATATTTGGGGAGTCATTCAATTAGAAGTTAATAGGTAGAGTAATAATATGCTTTGAGTAATAATATGTTTGGAGTAATAATATGTTTGGAGTATGAATGCAGCTCATTGGTCACCAGTTTGTGAACTCTGGTATTCATGCTTATAAAGTAAATGATTGAATAAGTTGATAGAGTAAATTTCCTTGGTAAACTTGATTGCCTATCTCAACAAAAATGCTGACCAAGCCTTTCTGAAATGTTTATACCTTAGGGTGAACTTTCAAATTTTTGTGACTAAAGTCTCAGCAGTTTCCAAAGAAAGTAAATTTATCTGCCAAGGTAAGCTTATCTCTCACATGGATATGTTTTTTTCTGACTTACCTGGTCTCTTTGAGCAATTCAAAATATGTTGATCTATTGATTATTGGACAACCAATATAAACCCATGGCTTATCATAATGCTTAGACAGACAGGCATGTGATAGAAAAGAACAAGTCTTGCTAAAGAAATTAAATAGAACAGAGTAGGTGCTAAATCCTTAGCAAATTGTCCCTTACGTCAATGATGGAACATGAACAGCTTTGTGACTGTTTCAGTAGGTGTCAGCCACGTGCCACCTGAGCTGTTCTGACAAACTTAGAATCCTTTTTTACAGCTTCCTGTTTCACCTACAAAGTAGAGCAGTGCTATTGCATACTGAGAAAGCATCCGATTAATATATAATAACTATAAAATATATCTGTTTTGATAAATAGATAATAGTTGATATTTCAAAAGGTGGCAAACATTGGATACTGTTGAGTACAATGCTTGGGTAATTTCCTTGGAAGATCTCTAAGGTAGCATAGCCAAGAGGTTGACATATTGTAACAAAGGTTTCATTTTGATTACCAACCAGATCTCAGAGAAAATTAGCATTTAACCCATGAGCAACATAGCTCTTAAAAAACGTTTTTCTTTGGGATTACATTTTGCAGTTCTCAGCTGACATCTTCCCTGTACTTTATGGTAAAAGGAATGACATTTCTAATGATCATGAAATTTACTCTAATTTCATGTCTTGTAGGATCTGACTCCGACTCCTTAACACCTCACACAGTCTCAATGTAAGAATCCAAATGTGTGAGGTCATTCTGGGAAGAAGTTCTGTTTGAGAAAGTTATTTTTTTTTCCAGTGCAAATTTTCTGTCTTTGAGATTAAAAGTACCCATCACACAGAAATTATACTGAAACCTGCAAATGCTAACAATGTCTCCTCATTATTAGTTACCTCAACTCTACACATTTTGGCATGACTGGGTCGTTTCCTATATTCTTTCCCAGATCTGTCATTTGACTCAGTTTCTCAGTCATCTTATCCCAATGTCTCTGGTCATGTTCTTCATATTTTCATCTTTACAATATTTTGTTTCCTCTATACAATCCAATTTCAATGAACATATTGCTCTGAATGGGTAGTCAGTAGAATTTAAATGTCTTACCATCTGCTAATTAATTGCATATTATTCATCCAAGGTCCCACTCAAGTTTCGTTTCTTTCATGAGGTTTACTTTCTTTGAGCTTGATTGTTTTCTCAGTAATTCTTTCTCTCCACTGCTTCCATCCGACTAATTTGTTTTTCCTCCTCTTGTTTTACTTTTTTTAGGCTGCAAAGCCTCAACTACTGTCTACCTCTTTCATTCGATATTCTCTGATTCTATCCTCGTTTGATTTGTTTTCTGTAATCATCTCTCAAATTTATATTCAGATTCCTATTTACTCATTGAATATATCTGTACACTGATATTTTCTTGAGGAAAGTTTATATCTCAAAGCCTTTGAGCCCATAAGAGAGAACCAGAAGTAACACAAAACATGCTAACCAATTAACTAAGAAAAATAGTAAGAAAGGAGGGAAAGAATATTAAGAGAAAAAAAACACAACCTGAGGAGACTCCGGAAATAAAAACAGCCATATTAGCAATAATCCTCTTTGAATCTCAGTTTTAGTCTGTCACTTTAAACTCATGTATAAAGAAAAATGAAAATGGTATTATACGTTTCTTAGAGACTAAACTAAATGTACATTAGGATATTTCAAATTCATTAAAAGTATAAATTTCCAAATTAATTTGATATTTTCACTGTTGTATATTGCCAGTATGTATGCCATTGCATAGATTCATTCTTGCTGTCTTATTTTAGAGGTCTGGTTTTCAGGGCATCGCTTGCAATACTTGCATAAGATACGCAATGAAATTTATGATCTTGTTTTTCTAGGTTGAGAACATTAATATTTTTCTTTAATGTAGATTCTGTCACTAAGGAGCTCTCAGAAAATGAAACATTTTTTAAAATTTAAGTTTATTGCACCTATATGCATCCTCATTTCACAAGAATATTGCGAGTCAGCAAATTAAACTTCAGTTGGACTTTCTTTGTATCATTATTTTATTTTCAATAATCAATGATTATATTTTAAAAGAATACATAGGCATTTTTTTATTTGAGGAGGAAAAGGAATATTTCAAATGCATTGGGTAAAAACTTATTAGTTAAGCTGACATTTGTTAAGTTCTTGGCCTGATTAACATCTTGGCCTGAGTGACATTATTAACATTTTTTTCCTCCATTGTTTACTTTTAAACATTGTTTAGCTCAAAAAACTGGAAAAGACAAGAATCCTGATGATAGGTTTGTAAAGGGTTGGTAATTGTGTGGTGATAGTGTGACATTTTTTTACATTAGAGCCTTACAGTCTCCTGCTGAGATGATACAATCTTTTGCATATCATTGATTGCTGTATGTTTAAAAAGCACACCATAATTCCAGATCCTTCTTTTTGAATAATATATAAAATGAAGCTGGGTCCTAGGTAACACATTTCTACAAATTGGTAAATTTATTAAATCCATTTTTCATGCTACGTTTATTATCTCTCTTACTAGTTTGACTCATAGTGCTTGAATTTAACATGAAGAAATATATTTATCAAGTTTTATGCTAAGAATCTAGGGTTTTGACTATATGTAGTTGCTTCCAAAACTTCAATAAAAGTATCCGCTTAACTTTACATTAGAATAGTTCCAAAAACAAATTAGTAAAGACATTTAACTGTGTTTGTGAGGGAGTATTTTAAGTTCATTTTGTGTTGTTATAATATCTGAGACTGGCTAATTTATTTTTTTTTAAGGAATTTTATTTACCTCACAGTTTTGTGGCTGGAAAGTCTAAGACCATGACACCAATATCTGTGAGGCTTTTGGTGAAGGCCATGTACAGCACCAACCATAAGCTTTCCTGGGAACTAATTCATTCCCACAAGAGCAAGAATTCATTCACTTCCACAAGAGGTATTAATCTATTCATGAGGGATTTGCCCCCATGACCCAAACACCTCCCATTAAGCCTCCTTTCCCAACATTATCATAATGGCAATCAAATTTCAACAAGAGTTTCAGAGGAGACAAACCATATCATAGTCAGATGATTTTAACAACAAAGCATAAAGGAGTAAGATGCAGAAATCTAATAGTTCTAGAAATTTGTTGTTGCATAATAAATCACCATAAAACTTAGTGACTTAAAAAGTACTAGTGGCTACAATGGCTAAAAGTTAGAAGTTGAATCATCTGAAAGGTGACTCACTCAAATATCTGTTGAGGATACTCAAACATCTGGGTGTGAGGAAGCTGGGACATATGGGAGTTCGCTTTATAATTCTATGTGATCACTCCACTGATCTCTCCAGGATAGCGGCTCAGTTTAGCTGATTTCCCACATGTAAGCTCAGAGCTCCCCAAACCTATATTTTAAGAGAGAAAGAACCAGGCAGAAATGGTATTTCTCTTTATGGTTAATTTCAAGAGCCACCCATTGGCACTTCTGTCTCATTCTCTTTATTAGAAAAAAAAAAAATCCCTGAAGTCTCCCATACTCAACAAGAAATGAATTAGACTTACCTTTTAATGGGAGAAGTGCAAAGAATTTGAAACATATCTAAGACCACATTCATATCTGAATATTTCATTATTGATATTAATATAGTTGAAGCAAATTTAGTAAGATATATTATTCTAGTGCTTTTTGACTCTCTAAAGCAATATTTCTCAAAGTTAAAAAACAATTTGCAACATTCACAAAATTTTGTAAATTCTTAACTGCTTTCATTCTTACTATTTAATATTTTGTAGTCAATTGATTCATTTTTTAAATGATCATCCTTGTTGTAAAGGGGATTTATGTTATGTTGTGTACATTAAGAAGTGTAAGAGATGAGCTGGGCTCAGTGGCTCAGCCTGTAATCCCACGCCTTTGGGAGGCTGAGGTGAGTGGATTGCCTGTGCCCGTAGGTTCGAGACCTGCCTGGGCAGCGAGACCTCATCTCTACAATAAATAAAAAAAATCAGCCGGGTGTGGTAGCGCATGCCTGTAATTCTGGCTACTCAGAAGGTTGAGGCGGAAGGATCACCGGAGCCCAGCAGGTGAGGCTGCGGTGGCCGGGAGCGGCCACTGCACTCCAGTCTGGGTGACCGAGTAAGACTCCAACTCAAAAAAAAAAAAAAAAAAAAAAAAAAAAAGAAGTGTAAGAGACATATGAGGGAGCTTACTCAAAGTTAAAGAGAAGGTAAACAGAAACAGAGAAAGTCAAGGAAGTCTTCAGACCAAGATGCAGGTCTGACACCTATGAAAAGAGAAGAGAAGGAAGGAGAATTTTAGATTCAAGAAGTGTTTGACCAAACCAATCAAAAGTTGAGTCACAATCACTGTTTTAGAAGTCTTCTTGCATAAATGAGCCACGTATTAATACCACAGCATACTCAATGAATGGCCCATGAAAAGTATGACTTTGGCATAAACTTGGTGGTGGATCAAGCAGAAGCAAGTAGTGCTGTGAATTAGTTATGCTTCTAAGTATACCTCCTTATACTTCCTACACGTATATCAGTAGATTAGAGTGACCCATTTATATTGTTATTATATAAACATTATACAACGCTGGCAAAAGAAAGCAGTGCTGAATGATATTATAGACTTTAACCATTAAAAACAAATATAATGAAAGAAAAAAATTGATAATTAAAAAATATAATTTAATGACATTAGGACTTTACTTGTTCTGGAAAATGAAATAAATATACATTCCCTATTTTTCCCCTTGATAGTTGGTAATTAGACTCCCCTATGACAGTGCATTGATACCACATAAGAAGCCTAAACTTTCAAACCTATATGCAAGTACCTAGGCTGCCACCCTCTTGTTCTTCAATAGGATGGTATCAGAGTTGTTCTGATAGTCAAGACGTACATGACAGAGAGCAGTAACACAGTTACCCTACTGTGTTGTCAGCAGAGACTACATGGGAAACAAGAACTCCACCTCTGCCTAGCAATAGCGAACAACTCCCATATCTTATGTGTCAATTGTAGTCTCATGGAGAATGGATTTCAATTTCTACGTGGCATAAGAAGGCAGTACCTTCCTCCTGCTGTGATAGTGGTGTCAGAGAAAGCCAGTTAAAACAGAAGATTTAAGTAAAATGTAGTTTCATGATATAATACAAAAATCTTCTAGATTCAATAAATATCACTTTTCATACAAAGAGCCAGAAAGATCTCAAGTCTAGTAAAAAAAAAAAAAAAACAGTGTATAGATGACTACATTAAGATAACTGACATGTTAGAATCCTTTGACAAAGATTTTAAAGCAACTATTATAAAAATATTTCAACAAGAAATTTTAAGTTTTGAAAAAAATAGAAAACGTCAGCAAAGAAGTAGAAGTTATTTTTAAAAGCCCAAATTAAAATTTTATGAGTGAAAAATACATAATTGAAATTCAAATTTATATATACACACAGTAACACACAGTGGATGGGCTTAATAGTAGAATAGAAGAGAGAGAGAAAAAAATGAGTAAAACGGAAGTTAGATAACAGAAATTACCTAATACCAATAACAGAAAGAAAATAGGATTTTTTTAAAAAAAGATCATCAGTGCTTTGTGGGACTATAACAAAAGATGCAACATTCATTCCATCAATCTGAGAAAATGAGGCTGAAAAATACACAAAGAAATAAGGCTAAAAACTTTCCAGATTTGGAGGAAACAAAAATTTGCAAATTCAAGAAGCTGAGCAAATCTCAAACAAGGTCCAAAAGTAGCTTGTGCCAAAACACATCATACTTAAACTTCCAAAAATTAAAATGAAACAAAAAAATTTGAAGGCAGTGACAGAGATACAGCATATTACCTAAATTAGAGAAACCAGTTGACTAAGAGTGAGGTTCTTATCAGAAACCATGCAGGCCAGAAGGAAACATCACAGAGCTCAAAAAGTGCTGAATGAAGGAACAATCAAACCAGAATCCTAAACCTAGCTAAATTGTTTTTCAGAAATGACGGGGAAATAAAGATAGATGAAGAAAAAAACAAGTAATTTTTTTTTGTTGTTAGCAGACCTGTCCAAAAAGAGTGGTTAAAAAAAACTGGTCAGAATTTTGGAATATTAACATAGAAGAAAGAATATGGAAAACAAAAATATATGTAAATACAGTAAACTTTCCTTTGTATGGTCATAATAAAATATATTGAATTTTTTTCTATGTAATAGGACCAAGAGTACATTATATATTTTTTCTTACATTGCAATTTTTAAATAAGTATAAAATTATAATGGATTTTGCAATTACTTACATTTTGACTTATATTGATAGTCTTTGCTTTTCATTAAATTTCAAAATACTGTCTAGTATCACTTTCATTCTGAAGAAAATCTTTTTATGTTTATATGAGATCAGCCTACTAAGAATACACGTATTCAGATTTTTATTTGTTTGTTAATCTTGGAATGTCTTTGTTTTCTTTTTCTTAGAGATGTTTTGCTCAGTGTAAAGCTATTGCTTAATAGTTTTTGTTTGTTTGATTATTTTTTCTTTCTGCGCTTCAAATACGTCATTTTGCCTTTCAGCCATTTGTTTTGATACGAAGTCCTCTATCAGTCTTATTGGACTGCTCTTCAATGAAATAAATCATTTTTCTCTTACTGTTTTCAAGACTTTGCCTTTATCTTGGCTTTCAACGTTTTGAAAGATTGCTTAAGTTTTTTGAATATGCATATCACTATTTTTCATCAAATTTGGAATTTTTTGAGTCATTATTGCTTAGAATATTGTTTCTGTCTTTTTCTGCTCTCCTTCTGGTATCTCTGTTATGCATATGTTGGAATGCTTAATGCTGTCTCATATTTTCTGAGGCTATATTTATTCTTCATTCATTTTTATTTCTGTTATTCAGATTGCAGAATCTCTATTAATCATACTTCAAATTCCTGATTCTTCATTCTGCCAGCTCAAGCTATTGTAAAATTAGTCAAGTTCTCATTCTGCTTCTTGTGCTTTTCTTCTCCAGAATTTTCATTTGGTTCCTGAGTATAATTTTTTTCTTTGTTTGAGATATAGTCATCAAACCTACCCATAACACTTTCAGCATAGTTTTATTTAGTTTTTTTCATATGTATTTAGAATGGTTACTGTGAAATCTTTAAGTCTGCCATCTGGGGATCTTCACTAGCAGTTTCTATTGCCTATATTTTCCTCTGTGTATGTCTTACACTCTTCTGTTTCTTTGCAAGTCTCATTTCTTTTGTTCTTTTAAAAAAACTGAACATTTTTGGTAATAATTGTAGCAACTCATGATAGCGATAGCCCCTAACCCAGGGGTAGCATTAATTTCTGCTTGTTAATTTAGTGAGTTGGTTGAACTAATCCTGCAAAATTTCTCTCTCTGACAGTATGAGACTTCTGATGTCACTACTCAGATTTTTTTTACCTTGCCTTTTAAAATTCTAGCCTGGTGACCTAGTGTTTATCTTTGAGTTATTATGAACTAATCATTGGGCAAATGTTGTCCTTATTCCCCCTTACTTAGTTAAACTTTGATCCTTTATCATTGAATATCTTGTAGCTTGGAGGCTGTCATCCCAGTTCAGTGAGTTTACACATCTTTAATTTTTTGCCCCACATTTAGCCAGGAGCTGATACCTTGGACGATCTCTTTTTCCTATATCTTGATAATGTACAGTTATAAGTAAGCACACAGATTTACCGACAGTTGGTCATTTTAAGTCTGGCTTCCTTAAAGTCACCTTCAGGACAGAACAGTCTATTGTTTGGTAAATGTTTACTCAGAGGTTGTTTTTAAGACCCTTGTGTCAGTGAGATGTCCACTCTAGGTGGATAGAATGGATAAGTATAGGTTTTGGGGAATGCTTTCAAGTTTACTCTATATCTTGCTATGATTGATCTCGAGTAGGTAGAATCTAGTATATATGCACAGTCCTCCTAACTTCCGGAGTTAACTGATTTTAGAAGGGTTATTGTTGGCTGTAAGTTTCCCTGATTCTCTGTATTGAAATTTCTGCTGTTGTAGCATTTTACTTGTTTCATGAAGCTATGATTCTTTTCTTAGATGCTGTCAACCAAAATTTCCATGGTTTTTGACATTACTATTAGACATGGATTTCTTCATGATCAATTATGAATAAAATCATTTCCCTTAGACTTACCTATAGAGCTCCTCCTCCTATGTATTGTATTTTTCTCTGAGAAGAAGTTCTATACTACTTCAGAACTGAGAGTGGGAGCCTGCTTTCCCTGTAGTGACAAATTTACTCTTTAATTAGGTACCATGAGGTGGGTTGCACGACATTTTGACATAGAATCTTATTCCTACAAGTAAGCTGAAAAAAGGCCAACAGGACCCCAGTATTCTTTGCCTGCTGCCCTTGGTACTTTTGCTGTGCCTGTCCGGATCTCAGCTTCTTCAGCATGGGTTGTGAGGATGAAAAATGTCAATGTACGTCATCACCTCCAATGCTGAAACCACAGCCCTAGACTGAGATCTGTGAGAAGGGAGAAAGGAATCTCCTCCGTTCCTGGCTATGTCTTCCCAGAATAAAGTATCCAGGCTACAGTTTCCATAACATACACCTGTGGTTTGGAGAGAAATGTGTGGCTCATGTCTCAAATGCCACAGACTCTCACTGTTCTTGCTGAGATTTAGTAGATTTTCTTGAATGAAAGTTTTCTCATTTACTGTATGACTTTAGTAAAATTTCCTGAGAGTCTAAATGGTTGCATTGTTGTTGTTGCTTTTTAATCATTTTTACTTTTAGAAACAGATCTGCCATTTAATGTATAGGTTTCTAGATTAATTTCTCACCAACTTTCAACCTTCTTCATGCTCATGAACTTCCATGCCTTATTTCAACTTCATTACTTGACACCTAATTTATTAATATTTCTCCCCTTCTTTAATGTTTTTGATTCTTTTGAATGCTGTCTCAATAGTTTGACAAATAGTCCTAAATTATATATTAGTTATGTACATATTTTATTCAGACTTCTTCAGCAAAAAATAAAGACATGTTACGATTGCCGCAGGTGTTGAATTTGTGTTGCTTTAAATCAGAACTTCCATTATTGTCAATAGAAGTCTTATGCATAAAATCATTATTATGTATAGTCTTACCAAGAAAAAATATATTTATTTTCATATTCATTCTTATCAGCTGATATCCAAGACTTGGAAAGTACAGATAATGCAATAATATAAGACTGCTCTATCAAGAGCTGTGGGGATATAGTTTCATTTTTCATTTGAAGAGGGAAATTCTTAGCTACCTTTCAGAAATTATGTTTATATCAAATAAATTTTATACTTGTCTAGTGATAGCGATTTGAATAATGGATGTCCTCTCTGTTGCTCAAATTTAAAATTGGTTTCTCATGCAGTCCAAAGATTTTACAGCTGTTTGCTCATTTATGTTTTCTGAAACCAAAAGCATTTTGATCTTCTTTTTCACACCTATATTTTCCAACACAGAGAGCAATACTCCACTTATGTAGGAACTGTAGTGTTCTAATTCAGGAAATTGCATCTCTTTCCCACTTCTTAAAAACAAACAAAAACCTTCATGAAGGTAATATTCTATAATGACAAAAATCTGTCAACTGCTCATAAGGCTAATTCATGTACTCCCTTTATTGCAAGGTGTCCATGTAAAAGTAAACTGTAGTATACATGAAAATAAGTACTCATAAGTGATAAATAAAATTTAATTTCAGCTAGCTTATAGAAAATTATGTTAATTTTACTGGTAGCTACAAAATTACATTATAACAAAATCTTGGTGAAAGTGGCACAGTTTAGCTGGGCTGATTCTATAGACCTGGAAACCTGGGTCAGGGTAAGAGTTCTGTATTTCTGTGTGCATTTGAGTACACAGGTACTGTAATAGACTCTAGCCAGTAAAAATACGGTCATAAGATACCATGATAGCACATAAACATGGTCTAGGAAAACTGTATTACTACTCTTGTCGATGTTTAAGACAAAAATTAAATAATCACAAAAAGGGACAGTAATTTAACATTATTTGTGAAAATCCAGTGGTTGAATTTAATTGAAAGCCATTTTTATTTTGAAGTAATGGTAGAAACATTGATTTGAGGAGTTGCTTATAATACAAAGCAGTGTTTTATTATAAGGCTGTAGTAGTTATTACAGTATAGTAATGTGATAAAGAGGCATGCCGTTCTTTGATTCTATCAAGGAAGAATTCAATTTCTGGAAAGGTCACTGCATTCATTTACCTCTTCCTCCTTACTTGATCCCCACTCAACGTTTTCATTACTAGTTTGGAAACCTGACTTCAATATCTGAATTTCTTCTCATTGCCATCTATCACTTTGACTCCAGGTTCCTGTCTCTGTATTCTTTTCTAGATCAGTTTCTATTTCTGCAATTGGTGAGAAGGGTCATAAACCATTGTTATCTAACAAGTTTTGTTTGAACCAAGAAAAGAGATCAACATTGTACCTTCATGTTCTTCTATTAATGGTTTACATTTCAAAGTACCATTTTAATGGATAGGAACATTCTGGGAAGACTGGTAAAACTACACTAGCTGGTAGATACAAAAGAAAAAAGTTTACATGTGCAAATGTATGAATGCCACTCTTGCTAATGCTTTTCTTTGTTTTATACACTATCATGTTGATTTTTCTTCCCAATTAGACAAATAATATGCACTTAACTTAGATTCTAGAGAACTATATGTCACTAACTTTCTTCGGGCCTCAGTTTTTTCACATTAAATGTGAAGATTCAACTAAATTAAATATCTTGAATCTCCTTCTAGTGGAGTGTTTCTAGAATGAACACGATTATAGGTTACATATCACCAAGTTAAAAAAATTACCCTCAAGTAACTTGTAACAATAATATTTAGTTTTTCAAAGATTTTGTGGGCCTGGTATTTGTTCTGACTTGGTTTATCTTATGAGATTATAGTCAAAACGTTGACCAGAGCTACAGTTGTTCAAAGTTTAACTGAGGCTGGAATATCCTCTTTTATTTATTTATTTATTTATTTATTTATTTATTTATTTAAGTTGGAGTCTCACTCTGTCAACCAGGCTGGAGTGCAGTAGCGTGCTCATGGCCACCGCAGCCTTGATCTGCTGGACTTAGATGATCCTTCTGCCTCAGCCTTCCAAATAACTGGAACTACAGATGCACACTGCCATGCCCGCCTAATTTTTGTGATTTATTGTAGAGATGAGGTCTCACCAAGTTGTCCAGGATGGTCTCGAAGCCCCAGGCTCAGGCATTCCTCTCGCCTTGGCCTCCCAAAGTACTGGGATTATAGGATGAGCCTCCGCGCCTGACCTGGAGCATTCTCTTTAAGTCAGCAGGTCAGATCCCAGTTCAAATGAGGTTACACTGAAAATTTCTGTTCCCTGAGGACTGGCTGAGTTTGCTTTGCTGTATGGTACTGGGTAATCCTGTAGTGTCAGACAAGTGAATAGTCAATAAGCGGGTAGGTAAAAAAAATGACACCATTCATAGAACTTCAACAGACTGGAAAAATCCATTGGCTCTACTTGCTCACCCAATGAAATCACAATCACCATTGTCAAGAAACACTGACAGTAAGTCATTACACTGCAGTTAGGTATGGTAACATTTACTTTTAAAAGTTATAGTCCAGGCTATTGTTAATGAACATGTTATAACCCTTTACACCATAATGCTAGGCTTCTAATGGGCACTTAAGCAGCCGATGATCATTAGATTGCAGGGCTAAGAATAATGAACCAATTGATATATATTTTACTGCTTTACATAATTTCTTTACTCATTAAAAATCTTAAGTTGTTTAAATTTAAGAATAATAATTTTAAAGAATATTTTTGTCCTTATGTGGAAATATATTTTTTCTATAGTGTTTTCTTTGAGAAGAGACATTACTAATTTCCGAGTTTAGATAATTCTTTAAATCATCATGAAAGTTTTATTTTTCCTGCTAATATTGCTCTATTAAGGTGAAAAAAGACACAGAATCACAGGAAATATTTCAGAACAATTATGTTCATATTTCAGAACAATTATTTTTATTTATAATATTGGGGTTTGAATTATAATTTACACTATGTTTAAATTCTGTGCTGCAACTTTTTATGGGATTATATATTGTAATTAATGTAACTCATAGCACAAGTAAAGACAAAAAAAAAGTAAAGAAGTGGGTATCCTTTTTTCTGAAAGTATGTTGTTTTACTCCTTGTGAAAATTCTTTGTGATAAACATTCAAATGGACTCAAACATGGGATTTAATAATATTTCGTTTTCATTGTAATGTTAACATTTTAAGTATTATTTTGATTATCTTTAAGACAATTGCTGCTACTGGTGAAAGTGTGGAATGCATTTTTTGTTTGCTTATTTATGTAGATCTTGTTTTTACTATACCCTCATGTTAAACCACTAATATCATATTTGAAATCATTTCATCACTCCATATTATTTTCAAGTTTCGATTAATGTCCATAATGACATTCATTTGTACCAATTTCAATTAGTTTTCATTTACTAGCAGACTAAATGATTTGCTTAGAAAACCATTCATTCAGGAATCATATCTGTGTTTTGTTTTTAAGTTTCAGAATTAGAAAAGCTACACCACGGATAGTAAAAATGAAAATGTATGAGTTTATAAAAATATTGAAAGTTCAGAGGTAGAGTAGACCTGAAGTTAGTTTTATACCAGTAGATTAGAACTACCACTGATTTTTTTTATATTATTTTAGTTCCTTCCACTTGTCTCCCCTGGAATTGGTGGTACCTTAAACTCTTCTTGAGTTCAACAAAATAGTGCTTTTTTTTTCCTCAAACGTCAAACAGACCTGCTGATTTACTTTCTGATTGAATTGACTTAGATTATTTGTCCCTCACTACAAACACATTACTGTTGGCCCTGGTATGTGATGCACAACTTGGACATGGCTTCATACTGCCAATCTCTTTGAGGGACTATGTCTTCACTGCTGATTAATTTTGTTTAATAAAATAATTATTCATTTTTAAAAAATTCTGTATTTAATACGTTTTTGTAAATTATACATATTTTAATAACTTGTCCACTTAATTTGCATTTTCAAAACTAGTTTATACTATCTTTATGATTTTTAATGTCTGCATTCATGAATTTCTCTTTTTAATTCTTAACATTATTTGAACCCATCTTTCTTTTATTTCTTCATCAGTCTTGAAAGAGGATTATCCTGTGACTGGCTTATTTCACTCAACCTAATTGTTTTTAAGTTCATTCTCATTACAGCATGTTGTAATTTATCTCTCTCTTTTTTTCTTTTTTTTAATTTGGGGTCTTACTCTGTCACCCAGGCTGGAGTGCAAATTCATAGAAAGGATGGTGGCACCAGGGGACTAGGAAGGGGGACTGATTAAAGAGAGTTGCAGTGTGGAAAGATGAAAAAAGTTCTAAGGATAGATGGTGGTGATGGTTGTAAAACAATGTGAATGTACTTAATGCTACAGATCTGTATACTTAAAAGTAGTGGGACACTGCCAGGGGAGGTGGGGGCACATAACATCAATAAGGGTACCCAAACTTTACCTGTACGATGACCACTTATGTGCCTAATCCTGAATTGTACCCCACATCTTTCAAATAAAAATAATTTTTTAAAAAAGGATTATCTTTTGCATTTGTCTTTTCACAGAGCCAAATTTTAAAATTATCTTTGTTTTTATTTCTTTGTTAATTGTTTTCAGTTCTATTCCTGATCATTCTTTTTTTATATATTTTATTAATTATCTGTTGTTGCTGTAATAAGTGATCACAATTTTAGTAGCTCAAAATAGCATAAGTTTATTAACTTACATTTCTGGAGTTTAGAATCCTGACACAGTTCTTATGAGCCGAAAATCAAGGTTAGCAAGACTGTGGTCCTTTCTGGAGGCTCTAGGGAAAAAACTTTTTCTCTTTTCCAGCTTCTGGACAATGTCTACATTCCTTAATTTGTATCACCCTTATTTTATCATCAAAATCAACAATGGTGGGTCATATCCTCATACTGCATTATTGTGATTTCAGTTCCTGCCTCCCACTTCCACTTTTGAAAGACCCTTGTTTGTTGAGTAATTGAGGTTTCACTTCCAGAATCTGTTCCATTGGTTTCTATGCCTGTATTTGTACCAATACCAGGCTGTTATGATTATTGTAGCCATAGAATAAAATTTAAAGAATGGGAGTGTGACACCCTCTGCTTTTTTTTTTTTTTTTAAACGGTTTTGGCTACTCGTGGTCCTATATGTTTCCATATGAATTCCTCTATTGTCATTTCCCAGTCTGAGAAGAATAATACTGGTAATTTAATGAGTATTGGGTTAAGTCTTCAGATTGCCTTGGGAAGGATGGACATTTTAACAATGTTGATTCTTCCAGCCCATGAGCATGGAATATTTTTCCATTTCTTTGTGTCATCTTTGATTTCTTTGAGCCGTGTCTTGAGGTTTCATTATAAAGGTCTTTCACATCTTTGGTTAGGAAGATGCCAAGGTATTTGATTTTTTTTTTTTAATCACTTGGGGTTTTGATCTGGAATTGGTTGCCCCTTTAAAAAGTGGGCAAAAGACATGAATAGACACTTCTCAAAAGAAGATATATGGGCAACCAACAGACACATGAAAAAGTGCTAAGCCTCACTCATCATAGAAATGCAAATCAAACCCACACTGAGATACCACATAACCCCTGTAAGAATCGCTGTCATTAATAAAACAAACAACAACAGATGCTCTCTAGGATTTGGAGAAAAAGGAACGCTTCTACATTGCTGGTGGGAATGCAGACTAGTACAACCTCTTTGGGAGACAGTATGGCGAACTAGAAATTGACCTTCCATATGACCCAGCAATTCCCCTATTGGGAATAATATACCCACAGGAACTCAAATTATTCTATGAAAAATATACCTGCACATGCATGTTTGTTGCAGCTCTATTCAAGGTAGCAAAAACATGGAACCAACCATGTTGCCCATCGAAGCTGGACAGGATTAAAAAAATGTGGTACATATACACAATGGAATATTATGCAGCCATGAAGAAGGACAAATATATGGATTTTGCAGCAACTTGGATGGATTTGGAGTCGATAATATTCAGTGACTTATCAAAGAAACAAAACTAAGTTCCATATGTTCTCACTCATAAGCTTACCTTGAACAATTATGATGCTATAAGAAAGTGATTGGCAGTAGTGGAAAACTGTCAGGGGAGGGGGTTGGGATTGGCACTTGAGGGAAACCACTAGGGGAGGGAGGGGCATACTTCATCAACAAGGGTACCTGCTTGATCAATGTTCATATACCTAACCCTAACTTGTACCCCATGTCTCTATAATAAATAATAATAAAAAAACAAGTGCCCATGCCATAAAAGATAAGATTGACAAATGGGAACTTATCAAACTGATAAACTTCTGCAAAGTCAAAGAAACCATCAAGAGAGTCAGGAGACAGCCCACAGACTGGGAAAAAAATATTTGCCAACTCTTTGTCTGACAAAGGGCTCACATAGGACCTGCAAGGAACTCCAATACGTCGAAAAGGAAAAAAAAAAAAACCATTACAAAGTGGGCAAAAGTTATGAATAGACACTTTTCAAAAGAAGACATAAAAGCAGCCAATAGATACATGAAAAATTGCTCAGCCTCGCTAGTCATCAAAGAAATACAAATTAAAACCACTCTGAGATACCATCTAACTCCAGTCAGAATGGCCATCATCAATAACTCAAAAAACAATAGACGCTGGAGAAGATGTGGGGAGAAGGGAACAGAGAGTGTAAACTAGTACAACCTCTGTGGAAAACAGCTTGATGATTTCTAAAAGATCTAAAAATGGACATTCTATACGACCCCACAGTTTCCCTTCTGGAAATATAACTGGAGGAACTCAAATCACTTTATGAAAATGATAACTGCACATGCTTGTTTGTTGTATCATTATTCACAATAGCAAAAATATGGAACCAAATGTGCTGCCCATCAAAAGAGGACTGGATAAAAGAATGTGGTACATATACACACTGGACTATTACACAGTCATAAAGAAGGACAAAATTATGAACTGTACAGCAACTTGGATGGACTTAGAGTCTATAATACTGAGTGATCTAGCACAGAAAGAAAGATCTTAGTACCACATATTCTCACTCATAAGCAGGTCTTAAACACTTGTCATAATACTATAAGAAAGGGATTGGCATTAGAGGAAATCTGCCAGGGGAGAGGGAGGGTAAGATTGGCAGCAGTGGGAAACTGCCATGGGAGGAGGAACACCTCATCAACAAGGGTACCTGCATAATGAACATTTGCATACCTAACCCTGGATTGTACCCCACATCTTTAAAATAAAAGCTTTTTAAAAAGCATAAAACATAAAAGAAAGACCCTTGTGATTACATTGACCATAACTACATAAAACTAAATAAAAATCTCCCTGTTTTAAGATTAACTGGTTAGCACCTTAATTTCTGTCACCATGAAAACTAACACATTCACAGGCTTGCAGGTTAAGACTTGGGCATCTGTGGGGATCCATAATTCTGCCTGCCATCAAATTTTTGGTTTCATTTTTTTTTTTCTTTTACTGTCTTTTTGAGATAAAGTTTAAACGTGTTAACTTTCAGTTTTTTACATAATCCAATGTAGGCTTTTAAATTTACAATCTTTTTTTAAATACTATGTAAACTATATTCTCTAACTTTTGCTATATATTATTCATTATAATTCAGACCAATTTTTTTGTCCTTTTTATGGATTACTCAGATATATTTCTTAATTTATGAGACACTTTGCTAAATATATTTTTGTAATTTGTATTAATTACATTGTCATAAGAAAGCATGAAATTCTGATAGTTTGAAAGTGCTCCAATTTACATGAAAGTAATGTATATTTTGGAACTTATTTTGTGTGATTTTTTAAAAAAGGGTGTCTATTGTAGAATGCTATTTAATCATGTTCAAATATTTTGAATCATTTTTGATACATTTTCTGTTATACCAATTACTAAAAAATATGTATTTTAAAAATATTTCACCATAGTTGGTTTTTTGTATAATTTCTTTTAATATTTGTAAATTTTTTACATTTTAGGTTTGAGGGTATATTATTAAGTACATACCAGTTTAAAATTATTATATTATTATTTAGCCAGGCTCAGTGGCTCAGCCTGTAATCCCGCGTCTTTGGGAGGCTGAGGTGAGTGGATTGCCTGAGCCCGCGGGTTCGAGACCCGCCTGGGCAGCGAGACCTCATCTCTACACCAAATCAAAAATCAGCCGGGCGTGGTAGCGCGTGCCTGTAGTTCCAGCTACTCGGAAGGCTGAGGCGGAAGGATCGCCGGAGCCCATCAGGTCGAGGCTGCGGTGGCCGGGAGTGGTCACTGCACTGCAGTCTGGGCGACCGAGTGAGACTCCAACTCAAAATAAATAAATAAATAAAATAAAATAATTATATCATCATGAATTTTAATTTATGTGAAATGATGCTGTTCATCTTCAGCAATAGAGATATTTTATCAAATAGACAATTGAAAGACGAAAAGGTTGTCTGACTGGGTCCGTCTTTAAAAATGGAAAAAGGAAGCAGAATCAGAGGTCACAGTAATGCAATGTGATGATTTTGGCTGCCTTAATATAATTTAGTTTGCCATTTAGCCTACTTATTTTATCATTAGTATAATCACATCAGCTTTATCTTTAGTTGAATCTGACTGCATATATATTTTCACCCTCATCTTATAAAATGCCTTGTATCCTTAGGTTCCCATTGTATTTCATGTAAACAGTTACTGCTGTTATCTAGTCTGACTATTTTTGCATGTTTCTTCTTCTCTGGTCAGATGACTATGTATTATCAGCTCATTTTGTGTAAAAGATATACCTAGAATACAGGACTAAAATTTCTCTCACTAAAGGGCAGGGTGATTTTAGAATGTGAAGGAATAAAGTTTGGAATAATATTTTATTTTATCCTCTTCAACAAATCAGATTAGGCTTTTGCAGAAATGAGGGTTTTTCAGAGGGTCTCATTCTTTTTGTTTAAACTTCTCTCCTCAGTTCAGGCTACTCTTTTATTTTATTGTTGTTGTGGTGGTTAGTGATATTATTATTATTATTTCTCTATTCAAGGCTCTCAAATCAGTGGCTGTACCACGTTTTTGGAAAATGCTTCTTCTTCTTCTCAAATTTGAACGTCACAAGTTCTCAAATGCCCCTTGGATTTTCATGGAAGAAGATTTCTGGGAAAATGGACAAATCATAGTGCTGAGTTCTGTTCTCATGAGGCTGCCTGTGAATGATCAAACTCAAATTTCATCTTAACTTTCTACATCATCAAATAAATTATCCTCCCCAATATAGTAACTGCTCCTTTTTTTCCCCTAGGCTAGACAGTGTAAACTCAGATGTACCCCACGTCTTTAAAATAAAATGCAAAAAATAAATAAATAAATAAGAAAACAAGAAAAATAATTTCTTTTTACTCTGGTTTAATAAGCATTTTGTTGTTGTTGTTGCCAAGAGACATTTCTTTTCTCTTAGCCAAGCATACATTAAAAGAAAACAAACAAATGAACAAAAGACCAACCAAATTACACTAAACCAAAACAAGCTCTCTCCTACTTGAATTGTGAGATAGGATAAAGGGTAAAATATCCCCTTTATCCCTTTATAACACTTTTCTGTCACACAAAGATAAAATAGGAAATATCAATTAGTCAGTAAATTTCTTAAATGAACTTGCATAACATCTCTCCCTCTGTCTTTCTCTCTCCCTCTCTCTCTCTGACACACACACACACACACACACACACACACCCCCAAAAGGTCTAGAAAGGTGCTGTTTTTATTATTGTTACTTAAAATAAATTTGCAATACTTTTTCTCTAGAAATCGGTGCATACTTCTATATCATAATTACACTGTGTATAAATACGTTATTGTAAATTGACTTTCATATTTTGTTTTGTTTTGTTTTGTTTTTTGGGGTTTTTTTTGAGTTGGAGTCTCACTCTGTCACCCAGACTGGAGTGCAGTGGCT
>NW_007231058.1:0-11430 GCF_000164805.1 Carlito syrichta | reverse complement strand
GCTACCATGCCCGGCTAATTTTGGTTTATTGTAGAGATGACATCTCGCCAAGTTGCCCAGGCAGGTCTCGAACCCACGGGGTCAGGCAATCCACTCACTTCAGCCTCCCAAAGATGTGGGATTACAGGCTGAGCCACCGAGCCTGGCTAACTTTCATAATTTTTTAAGGGAGTGACATTGCTTTACAAACACCAGCTTAGAACAATATTGTGTGCCCTACTGTTTTCCTTTGAAAATTACTATTTGCTTTTCAGAGGCAATTTAAAGTTGATTTTTTGACTGGATTTTGTCTAAATTTTGAATAAAGAAATATAACTAGTGAGGTATCACAGTTTTACTAATTACATATGTAAATATTGTGGAAATGAATATCAAGAGACTGAGCAGAAGATGGATCAACCAAGTATTTCTAGGATAAAATATATTACCACACGTAATTTTACACAGTCCCTCCGCTATTCCCAATGTAGTTCAATAAATGGTAGAATTAGAGGTTAGTGGAACAAAAAAAAAAAAAAAAAACCTGAGGAAACTGGCTACAAAGCATCCATAAACTTTGTTTTATAGTATTAGAAAGATGTATTTTTTTGGGTCACATTCCAAACTCTAGACCCTACATAAATATGTTTTTAAATAGAATGTATGTTACTTGGTTTTGTTATGTATACTAAGTATTTTGCTCATACAAGAAATTTGTATAACTATTATTGTGACTGTATCATGCAATGGAATCATTATAAATCTTGTATGTGCAAAGCACTGAGAGGTATGGTAACGAACTTATAGATGATTCTGTTTCCAAGAGACTTTCAAAATAAAAGAAAAATATGTTCTTAAGAACCACCATGAATGAACATTAAAATCTCATGGTGAACTTATATAAATCAGAGAACCAGCACCTATACCCGACCAGTTAAGTCTGGATATTTAAGGTAGGAGATCTTGGCATTATTAATTTTTATATTTTTAATTTTTCTCTTTGAAACAATTTGAGAAGTGCAAAAGAGTTGTAAAAGTAAGACAAATAATTTTTTAAGCCTTCACTCAGCTTTATCTTCAAATATTAACATCATACATAACCACTAAACACTACACAAAACTCAGAAATTAAACATTACTACAATACTATTAAATAATCTAAAGAACTTATCCAGATTTCATCAATTTGTCTCACCAATGTCCTTTTTCTGGGCCAGCATTCAATACAGGATCACACATTAAGTTTACTTACCATGTCTTCTCTGTATGCTTTAATTTGGGATAGTTCCTCAGTTTTTATTTGTCTTGTACAATCTTGATATTAATGCAGAGTTCTAGTGAGGTGTTTTGCTCCTTAGTTGGGTTTATGGCATTCCCTTAAGGTTACATTCTGGTTGCTTATTTCTTGCAAGTCTATTACAGGTATGATCTTGCACTCTTCTAGTGCATCATATCAGGAGGCACTTGATGTCAACTTATCTCATTATAGTAATGTTAACTTTTACCATGGCATCTATCAGGTGTGTCTACTATAAAACTACTTTTTTTCTTTGCAACTAAGAAGTAATATTATGGTAAGATACTTTGAGGCAATGTAAATATCTTATTTTTCATTATGCTTTTGACCATTACTTTAAGCATGTTTCGAAATATAATTATTACTGTGGTTATCAAAAGGTGATTTTCTATTTTCATCATTTCTTCTCTATTTAATTAAAATGCTCTGTAATAAAGAACTATCTAATCATTGTATTTATTTATTTATTATACAATATTTTATGTCATTGTGGCCTCATAGATATTTGTCTTATTCTATGGTTTAAAATCAACTACTATAATTATTTATTTTTTTGCTAAGTTATTCTATATTTCATCCCTGGGATTTTCTTAAGACGGCATGTGATACACAGCTTCTTTATCAGCAATGTTGGAGAGGAGAAAGAGTGTGGGGTATGAGTAGACAACACAAAATACCACTGTAGGAAAGTAGTAAGAGCAACAAAGAATGGACACTTTTCTGGGACCTTCTTAGGCATGAAAAATCAGCTATGTATAAAACTAGCATCATAGTAAAGGACTTGATCTGGGGAAGAAATAGAGGTGAGGGAGATAGAGATGAGGAAAAGCTTTGCAGAAAACAGTGCTGTGGAATGTTCCCCAAAGAAAGTCTTTGGAGAATGTGTGATTTCAAATAATTTTAATAATAATAATAATAATAATTGTGGCAGAAAGAGATATTGATGCTATTTTTAAAAAGTTCTTTATAATTCTTGAATAAAAGTATAATTCCTCCCAATTAACTTCTGGCTAGTAATTTTTTGTTTGTATATATTTTCTTAATCCACCAGTTTACTAATACAGGAAAAACAATTGAAGAAACAAAAGCTAGTAAACTAAAATAATAAAAAAAATTCTCATTTTAAAACTAGGTTGTATAACTTATTTTCACTACTCTTCATTATTAGCCCCATTGAAATTTTGAAATATCTTAAAAATTAAAATATTAGTCTAATGTGAATATGGTGATGGATGACTATCAATTCCACTCAAATTTGCCACTTCTACATAGGCTCAAATAACTTGTGACTGTACCTGAATCAGGATTTGGAAGTTAGCAAATTGTTAATCTTATCATCTATGAATTCCTAAAAATAGGTCTCTTAAGCTACAAAATAATTGATAATATATGGTATAAAACAATTATCAATCAAGGAGAATTTTTTAAAAATTCAAGCATTAACCCAGTTTTACCTAGTTTTTCTCCGAGTTCTTACTAAAAGCGAGGTAAAAAAACATTCCCTGTTACTAATGGGATACAGCATATCCTTCATTTGAATTGTGGCTATAAAATATTGAGACCAACAAACCTTTCTGATTTGGTTTAGAGATTCATCTAGTAAAATTTCTGACAATCCAAAGTCATTCTGTTTTTATCTACTTTGTTAAAATGATGTCTTCTCTATTTTTCCAATTATCTTATTATTTTCTCTCTACAGCATAAACGGATTTATTTTAATCGGTGGTAACAGGGGTCTATTTTTTAAAAGGTCAAATAACATAAACCTTTAGAAGTTTATTTCTATTCACCAATTATTAATTCTACTAAAGTATTTACTTTGTTTTAGTGATATGCCTTCACTTTAAAAAAAACAGTAATCAGGGATATGTTTATATGTCAGTTTAACACACTAAGTGAATAAATAGAAAAAGTGACATTCTGAAAGTTTATCTTTGATAAGTATACTTTAAAATTTTATGAACATAGGGAAGAGTGTGCAAATAATTGTGAACTTAGAATCGGGGTATAGAGTATCTGTTGCTGCACTAGAGCTGAATAACCAATATGTATCTTAATGTATTTAGACCTCATTGTTCTAATCTCTAGATTGAATGAGGAAATTTGATAATCTTTAATATCTCTTTTATCTCTAAAAAAAATTTTATGAATTTATAGTCAAAATATTATTGAAACAATTTTCCAAAGAAGATTAATGGTTAAGGATGACCTAAGTTTCAAAGTTTCCAAATTGATTTAATTTTTAGAAAACTTTATATGGCACATAAAATAAAGCATGTATGAAAAAATCTAGAACAAATTTGGAGATTTACTGAGATCATTTTCTTGGCACTGCCACTATTATCACTCACAAAATTTTACTCCAAGTTCACTTATTATTGACCCTACATAAAGGCCTAATATAATGCTGTATTATTAAAACCTTAATACAATTTCAGAAACATTTGTGCATATTTTAAAGAAAACACTGGTTTATTTGAATGTTGTATGTGAAACTTAAGGACAAGTAGTTACTCAAAGTAAATTTTACAGAAAATATTAAATAGAGTTAAGCAAGTATTAATGACAAATATGAAGGTCAAGTAGATACCCAAATTCAAATGAATTTCATCTCCTTTCAACCTGTCTTTTTAAATCGTGTTACCACCTAAACATACCAGAAAAGAGTTGACAGGAAATGCAGGATTTTGTTTATAATTACATGTTGTTTCCATAGCACATAATTTTTTACAGCAGGGATCTATACATCAGGTGTTTTGTAAACACCATTGTCTTCAAACAAGTCATAAAAATCAGAAGATGGTAACCAAAGATTCTATTTGTATTAATGAGATATTAGGGAGAGAAAAGTAAGAACTCTAAGTACCTTTTCTCTGCGTACTACTGTATTAGATGCTTAGGAATTATTTTCTCACTTGCTAGTCTTATTGTATTATTTTATTATTACATCTACTTTAAGAGTGAGCAAGATGAGGCCAAGGGAGCATAAAACATTTATTCAGGATTTATTTAGCTATGGGAATTAAATTGAAAACTCAGACCAATTAGATTTATTCATAACTAAGCTGGTGGAAAGAAAAGAATAATCCTAGAAATAAGAGAAGTTTGTCTCTTTTCTAAAGAAGCTAAAGGACAGAAGGCTAATCTCAGAAATTATACATCTTAGTAAAATAATTGAAATGTCTACACAAATGAAACCTTGAGAATTTTTTCTTGTACAATAACATGTGATTGTTGAGTGAGACCTGGATAGGGTTACCAGGAATATCTCTTGCCCATGCTTTTCTTTCTCTCTTTCTCTCTCTCTCTCTCTCTCTCTCTCTCTCTCTCTCTCTCTCTCTCTCTCTCTCTCTCTCCCTGTCTCTCTCTCTCTCTCTTTCTTTCTCTCTTTCTTTCTCTCTTTCTCTCCCTCTTTCTCTCTCTCTCTCTTTCTCTCTCTCTTTCTCTCTTCCTCTTTCTCTCTTTCTCTCTCTCTGTCTCTCTCTCTCTCTCTCTTTCTTTCTTGGATTTATTGAAAGGACAGAAAAGCTCTCACAGCAGGAGGGGACTGAGGGGGTTGCCCTATGCTTTTCAATTACAGGCAAAAATAGCCTGTTCCCTGCCCTAGTCTTTGATTTACATTCCCATCCTTAGATATATTATGGAGAAAACATGGTGAAGAATAAGAATTCAAGTTAATTCATCAAAATGATGGATGCACTTTTTAAATTTTTGACTGAACATATATAAATATTAAATTAAGAGATGTGGGTTCTATAAGACAAAGCAGACTCTTTGTGCAGGGATGGCTGCTTATCAGTACATTTAATTTGGTATAATCTTTGTCCCAAGTGAAAACTCCCACTACAGCAACCCCTACTGTTGACATCTCATGGTGTGAGGCTGTCTATTACAAGATTTTTTACAGTATCTCTGGCCTCTACTCCTCAGATACCATTAGCATCCTCAGAGTTGTGACAACCAAAACTGTCTTCAGATATGGTCAAATGTCTTCTGGGAGGTAAATTGCTGCCCAATGAAAATCATTGCACTACAGGAATCTTTAAGTATATCACAGCTAAAATAAGTTATACAAGATTCATAAATCCAGATTTATTTATACCATAAGAATTTTTGAAGATGGCTTGGCTTTTTAAGGGACTAATCATAGCTAAGAGTACAATAGAAGTAGACATTTCCCATAATTAATATTCAATTTCCACATCATATTCTCACCTATGACATATTTTCCATACAATCTTTTTTTCTACTTTATTAGTTCTTGCATTGGCATTGTGGTTCATGGTAACAACACTAGTCTTATAATACCTGTATATGATAAAATGTATACTTGTGTCAGATATTGAACATAATTATTTAATTTCTCAATTTTTTTGTTTGCAAAATTCTGAACTGCAGATGCTTGACTACATTATGGTATGTGTTGAGAGTATATGTAAAATCATATCACATGCTGCCTGACACTTTCAAGTGCCAGATGAGTTTTATTTAATTTGAACTCTGCTCTTTGATAGCCCTAATCTCTTTTACACAGGTAGCCTTATCTGCTACCCTCTGTTTTGTATGTTACTTTTAACTCTCCTGAGAATATTATATTTTTAATTCCCTCATCTTTCAAAAGAGAGATTAGCTTGTTCTTTTCTTACTTGTATTAGTTTCAAATTATGTTTTTTCCAGTCACATAATATTTTTGTTCTTACATTTCTTCATCCATTATTTAACATATTTTAATTATTACTATAAATTCCTTGTCCAATGGTTCTAAATTCTGAATCATCTTCAAGTCATCTTTTATGACTATGTTTTTTTCTTAATTATGAGTTATAGTTTCTTGATTCTATGCTTGACTCATACTTTTTATTATATTAATATCTATTGAGTATAAAATAATAATAAAGACAAGAGTTTAATAATTTTTTGTTTTTTCTTTTTATCACTTCGTACAGGCCCTATTTTTTGTCTGGTAGTTGTAATGAGGAGTTAAATATTCAGCTTTCTCTTATTGTCAAGTTAAATCATGGCTAAATCACAATTTAATTAGATTGAGTTTATCTGCTTTTAGCTCTACCACTACTTCTTATATTTAGCTGCCTTGTTATTCTCATTATGTTTGAGACAGAGGAAGTTGGCTGCAATTTTAAATAACTTATGGATAATCTTTGCGTTCAGCTTTAGCGCTGACCTGGCGTCTAATACCTACAAGAATGTGCAAAGCTTTATTAGGTCTTTCTGCAGAGCACTTCCTACATAGCTGAAAGACTTAGCAATAGTCAGAGCTGAAATAAACCTTGTGCTCTTTCATTTAGGCCTCTGATTTATCTAACTTCTAAATAAATTCACTTAGAAATTTCAAGTATATTTTACCTACCTGAAAGCACTACCCTATAAAATGCCACTCATCTTTTTGTTTGCTTGCGTGTTTGTTTTGCTTTTGTACTGTCAACAAGTCATAAGCTACAAAAATACACTTAAATAGTTCATTCAAGTAGCATAACTGTTCAACATAAATTGGTACTATTTTTCCAATTTTAAAACCTTGTTTTTGAATTATTTGTATTTTAAAGATTAAGGAGCATGACTGTTATAAATATATTTATATTTGACTGAATGGTCTCTGACATCCAAAACAAAGACATTCTAGATATGAGCAAAATACATACCAGTCCTAATGCTGTCTCCCACTGAATCCAGCATGCAATGGGGAAAAAGCAAAAGTTCTGGAACTTAGGTCATTTCTCCTAACAGATCATATCACATACAATGCCAGTGAAATTAGAGGTAAGGTATCTTGATCATCTGCTTGTCTCCACGAAACACTAAGTCTAAATCTTTTTGGACCATGGGAAAATAACTTGGTCAGTGTATTTTATCAGATTAGACAGTCACACATTTCTTATTCTATTATTCCAGGGTAATGCTGACAAAAGCCCCAGAGAGTTCTTATTTATGACACTCAATATTTATATTCAAAATCAGCTAGTTGTTCACTGCTCACACCAACTAAATAAAATTAATCAAGTGATTTTAAAAAATAATATCAGTAAAGATATAATTTTTAATCTAAATTCTAACTATTCCACTATATAAAAGCTTATTATATTGCCTATAATTTAAGGTCTAGAGGTATAAACAAATTTTGAAATGAGTTGGTGATTAAAGATAGAAAGTACTGCCACATGATAACTTCTGTTTTAAGAATCTCTACCAATTGATTTATATTGAAGACTCCTCAGTACAGATTTCTAAGAGGATGCCAACATTATCAGACCACTTATCTTTATCTGCATGTTTTCTGCCACAATGCCAGGATATTTTGGGTTAGTGTTTGTGTGTGTGGGAAAGTATGTTTTGATAGTTATTGATTTATTAAT
Source organism: Carlito syrichta (assembly GCF_000164805.1). Taxonomy (NCBI): domain Eukaryota; kingdom Metazoa; phylum Chordata; class Mammalia; order Primates; family Tarsiidae; genus Carlito; species Carlito syrichta. The sequence goes on along the minus strand of NW_007231058.1, from coordinate 3,783 downwards.
TGATATGACTGTTGCTTTACAGAAAATTACCTTTTCCATGCCAGGACCTGTGCTTAGAACACAGTTATAAAGAAATATCTGACATAATCTCCACCTTTTAGCAAAAATACAAACCCAATACTGCTTATTTTTAAGTTAATATGTGTGCATTTGTGTCTGTTCAGAAAGCGTGACCTTACAGATGATTTGAAAGCAAACACAAAACCTGAGGTCATAGCAGAAAAGGTTAACTGCTTAATTCATGAATTGGATTTCAGTTTTCACTTGATTTTGCTTTCTTAGTTTACTGAGTGTAGTTTTTACTCAAACACACATTTGATTTTTAGAATGTATTTTCTTATGTTCAACTTTTTATATTATATAATTGTAGAATCATCTATAGTTGTAAGAAATAATACAGAATGAACTCATATATCATTTATTTACTTTTATCATCTTGAAAAACTTTAGTAAACTATAACCCGAATACTGACTGATACAGACAAAATGCAGAACATTTCTACATCAGCAGGATTCCTTAAGCTGCCCTTTTATAGTCCAACCATGTCCCTCTCACCCACACCCTGTTTAATGCCTGACAACAGATAATCTGTTTTCATTTTCATAATTTTATCCTATAAATGTTATATAAATGAAATCATATAGTTTTTAACATTCTAGGATTCAATTTTTTTCACTCAGCACACATTTCTGGAGATTCATCTAGATTTTCATGTGCATCAACATTGAATTCATTTTTATTAATGAGTATTATTTTATTGTAAGGATGTGTGATAGTTAATTTTAAATGTCAATTTGACTGGGTTAAAAAAAAAACTCAGCTGGTAAAACATTTCTGTGTAGGCATGTAAAGACATTTCTGAAAAACATTAGCATGTGAATAAGTAGATTGAATAAAGATCACCCTCATCAATAAAGGTAGGCAACATCCAATCCAATGAAGGATTGTTCAGTCCCTCTCTTCCATTTGAATATTTATCTGTTTGTATTAGATTGTAAAGTATTCCATCATCTTAGCTAATTTCTTCAAGATACTATTAAAACTGGTGTTAATTTTTTAAAAAGATTTTGTAGATTATTTAGTGAAATCTTCTGAGCTTGATTATTTCTATTTTGGAGATTTATTTAGCTAGCTCTTATTTATTTAATAGTGATAGGTTCATACCAATTTTCTAGTGTATGTTGCATAAGTTGTGATAGTTTATGTTTTCAATGAATTATAAAAAGTGGCAATTTTCATATAAGTTGTTAATATTATTGTATAGATTTGTTTCTAATGTTGCCTAATTTTACAAAATATCTATATGGTCTACAATATAGTCCTTATTTCATTTGTGATATTGGTAATTTATGGCTTCTCTCTTTTTTCTTTGCCAATCTTGCTAGGGTGTGCCAAACAAAAAATGCAGAATTTGTCATTTATTTTCTATATGCGTATGTAATAATCAACATTTTGGCATGAGCTTGAAAAATGAATAGAACGGTCACAGAAGTTTGAATTTGTAAATAAATCCATGGATTTATTTAATTTGTGTTGTTCTATCATTGATGGAGCAGACTATGCTACTAAATTAAAATACCAATGTAACTCACATTTCAAGAAAAAAAGTGTTTTAAAGTTATATTTAGTTTAAAGTTATGTTTATTGAAGTAGATTAAGTCAGAACTATGGCATTTCCCTTTCCAAGCACGATACTCCCAAGAGAACTTGTTAAACTTTATTTTCACAATGTAAAGTGTGCATTTAAAAATACACTATTTCAATATACAGTGAGGAGTTTTCATTTCCAGACTTTTACCTCTGAAAAAGCTTTAAATTATCAATTTACTGAGTGAAGTCGGGAGACTTTTTTTTTTTTTCAGGAAGCTTAATTAAATGCCAATCTCTTAAATTCATTGAATTGTTAGTTTCTTAATCACAAAAGGCACAATATAACTTGGAAAAATAATACTTTAAAATAATATTAGTTATAAACAATATGGATGAGTACAAAATAGTTTACTTTCTACTAATTTGTGCCCATAAATTAAGATATTTGTGATTACAATATAAAGAAAGTTTTAAAATTATTTGAATATGTATAACCAGCTCCGTATATCGTGAATACATCTGTTCATAGAAAATCTTGTCCTTTAAAGATAATTGCCTTTATTTGCACATATATTTTGCTCGCAATTTTTAGTATATTAAACTTATGGAAAAAATTAGGAATAGTGCAGGGAACTCCAATATATAACATTTAGTGAGGTTCATTCTTAGTTTACATTTTCCAATTGGTTTATCATTCTGTCTATATACATAAAATATATAATATTATATATAATATATAATTATATATTTTTTTTTGTATGAGGCATTTTACAGTAAGTTAGAAATATTGTGTCCCATTACATCAAAATATTTTAGGGAGCATTTCCTATGTTACCACAGTACTGTTATCAAAATGTGAAAAAGTTTTTTAATATAATTCCATTTAAAGCATAACTCATATTCAGGTTTTGCTGGTTTCCCTAATGTTCTTTTCATAGCTTTTTTTTTCTCCAGGCCAGAAACTAATACAGAATAATGTATTGCATTAATTTCTCATATGTCTTTATTATTCTTCACCCTTGTTCAGTAGATATTTGCTACTGTTAATCCCCTCCCCCTCCCCCCCATAGTTTCCCAGTACCGTCAGTCATTTTCTTATAGTATTACATTGGATGTTCAAGGTCCATTATATGAGTGAGAACATGTGATATTCTGATCTTTGTTTCTGTGTGAGGTCACTCAGTATTATAGACTCTAGTTCCATCCAGGTTGCTGCGAAATTCATGATTTTGTTCTTTTTTATGGCTGCGTAGTATTCCATCGTGTATATGTGCCACATTTTTTTAATCCAGTCCTCTTTTGATGGGCAGCATGGTTGTTTCCAGGTTCTTGCTATTGTGAACAACGCTGCGATAAACATACGTGTGCAGGTATCTTTTTTATAGAGTGATTTGTGTTCTTCAGGGTATATTCCCAGTAGGGGGATTGCAGGGTCATATGGAAGGTCAATTTTTAGAGCTTTTAGGAATCGCCACACTGCTTTCCACAGAGGTTGCACTAGTTTACACTCCCACCAGCAGTGTAGAAGTGTTCCCTTTTCACCACACCCTCTCCAGCAGCTGTTATTTTTTGAGTTGTTGATAATTGCCATTCTGACTGGAGTTAGGTGGTATCTCAGTGTGGTTTTGATTTGCATCTCCCTGATGATTAGTGAGGTTGAGCATTTCTTCATGTGTTTGTTGGCTTCTCGAATGTCTTCTTTTGTGAAGTGTCTGTTCATATCTTTTGCCCATTTTATAATGGAGTTGTTTGTTTTCTTCTTTTCAGTACGTTTCAGTTCCTTGTAGATCCAGGATGTTAAGCCTTTGTCAGACCTAGAGTTGGCAAAGACTTTTTCCCAGTCTGTAGGCTGTCTTCCTGCTCTCTTGATGGTTTCTTTGGCTTTGCAGAAGCTTGTCAGTTTAATAAGGTCCCATTTGTCTATCTTCTCTCTTAAGTCCTGTGGGTTTCGGGTTTTGTACAGGAATTGGATGCCAGTTCCGATTTCCATGAGAGTATTTCCTTCCTTTTCTAAGGTTCTTATGGTTTGAGGTTTTACATTTAGGTCTCTGATCCATTTGGAGTTAACCTTTGTGCATGGGGATAGATAAGGGTCCTGTTTCAATTTTCTGCATGTGGTCAACCAGTTTTCCCAGCACCATTTACTGAATAGGTTCTCTTCTCCCCACTGGTAGGTGGTGGGGGCTTGTCGA
>NW_007231057.1:124750-129030 GCF_000164805.1 Carlito syrichta | reverse complement strand
TAAGGTTTGAAGGCCACGGGCTAGTGCTATTGTTCGACTGTGGATTCGTTCGTAGTTTGTATTTGCTAGACAAAATAACAGGGAGGAGGTGAGACCATGGGCAATTATAAGAGCGGTGGCTCCGATGAAACTTCACGGGGTTTGGATAAGGATTGCTACAATAACAAGAGCTATGTGGCTAACTGAGGAATAGGCAATAAGTGATTTCAAGTCTGTTTGACGCAGGCAGATGGAGCTAGTTATAATTATGCCTCATAGAGAGAGTATTAGGAAGGGATAGGCCATGTGTTCTATTGGGGGACTTAGAATAATTGTAAAAGAGATAAAACAAGTGAATTATATTGTCTGTAAATACATAAAACTATTTTCTTTTCTTTTTCTTTTTTTGAGTCAGAGTCTCACTCTGTTGCCCAGGCTGGAGGGCAGTGGCACATTCACGGCTACTGCAGCCTTGACCTGGTGGGCTCACGTAATTCTTCTACCTCAGCCTTCCAAGGAGCTAGAACCACAGGTAGTGCCACCATGCCTGGCTAATTTTTTTTTTTTTATTGTAGAGATGAGATCTCACCATGTTGCTCAGGCTTGTCTTGAATCCCTGAGCTTAGGCAATCCTCTCACCTCCACCTTCCAAAGTGCTGGGATTACAGGCTTGAGCCACCATACCTGGTGACTATTTTACTCTGAGACACAAAAAGAGATCTATAACTTGTTTTGAAAAAGAAGCAATCTTCCCTGCACAGCCACTAATATCTAGACTCATTCCAAGAGGCTCTAGGCAAGAAGCTCCCAAGAGTGGATGATTAGAATTAATATATACCCATTATATGAAATATATGCAGTGACTGAAGTTGATGCTGACAAAGAGGAAATATTGTCAGAGTTTGTAACGACATGAAAAAATGTGTATAAAAAGCAAGCAAAAGTGTACTCTCTTGCAATTATGAACATTATGCGTGGGAGAAGAAATATACACTAAAAGATCATTAGCAATTATCTGATTCTTATTCTCTTCTCCGTACTTTTCTAAGTCTTTATATCAAACATATATTACTTTTAACTGAAAAAAATATACATTTACTTGGCTTCAACTTTGGCATCTCCTGGTCTTTCTATTTCCCATCTAATTATTCTATTACCTTGTCCCACTTGCCAGCCAGTCACTGATACCCCTTCTCTAGAGTATTTGCATTTAACAAAGAAGCACGTAAGTATTTTCTATAATAGATTTTTAGGCAGGGCAGATTGCTGGTAGGAAAAGAGCAGGTATGCCTTACATTCTTGAGGTCAACTCATAAAACAGACAGCCACTTTCTTCATCTGTCAAAATCTAGCCCAGAATTATCCATAGATAAATGTATTCTCTGCTTCCTTCCTACTCTAAGAATAACAGATACAGATAGTAAGTAGGCCAGGCATGGTGGCTTAAGCCTGTAATCCCAGCACTTTGGGAGGCCGAGATGAGAGGACTGCCTGAGCCGAGGAGGTTGAGACCAGCATGGGCAACTTGGTGACACCTCGTCTCTACAATATATCAAAAAATTGACCGGGCATGGTAGCGCACGCCTGTAGTTCCGGATACTTGGAAGGCTGAGGTGGAAGGATCACCTGAGCCCAGCAGGACGAGGCTGCAGTGGCCGTGAGCATGCCACTGCACTCCAGCCTGGGTGACAGAGTGACTCTCACTCAAACAAAACAACAACAATAACAAATAGTAAGCAATGTAACATTAGAAATTTTCATAAATCAATTATAAAACTCCTAGAACCAGAACCTCTTAATGTACATACACCTGTCCCTATTGTCCAGGTTTGGTCTTCTAGTCTGCATGACTCTGACTTGGGACCTGTCCTTTGTGTCCATCTTAGTACTTGACCGACTCTTCTATTACCATGTTAGAAAATGGTAAAATAAAAACTACTCTTGAGTTCCACAAAACAGGAACTCTGCCCTATCCTACCTACACTATCAGGTAGGATAATACTTCTTGCTAAAAATGAATTGAAATGGGTAACTGAATATATTTTTGCTTATAATTTTTTAAAATATTGAGCAAAAAGATCATTTTTACTTAATTATTAGTCAATATTATCTCTCCTCACAAATCAATCATTTCTGAATCCTTCCCTCTTTACAGAATAAGAGGATAATTTTAAAAATAAAACTTTATATATTTTATAGGTATCAAAACACTGATTTTCAGAGAGTTGGACTCTTAGAACAAAGAGGAAATATATGTAAAAGAGGAAATACATGCAAAATGAACAACTGTTCTATGTGAAGGATCTGGATATCACTTACAATGCTACACAAAATAGAACAGCCACATTATTAACAGTGTCACAGCACTGTCATCTCATGATCTTGAAGCATTTTTATTCTCCTCTATGGAAACAAAATGAGTATATAATTAAATTCAACAAACATTGCTGGGACAACTGGATATCCACATATAAAAGAATAAAGTTGGGTCCTATCTAATATCATACACAAAAATTACCTCATATCATATCATATACAAAATTAACTAAAAATGGATCAAACACCTAAATGCAAGCGTTAAAGCAATACAACTCCTAGAAGAAAGCACAGGCATAAATCTTCATGGCCACAGATTAGGCAATAGGTTCTTAGATTTAACACCAAAAGCACAAATAAAAAAAGGTAAGTTGGACTTCATCAAAATTAAAAACATTTGCACTTCAAAGGACACCATCAAGAAAATAAAAGAATGAGAGAAAATATTTTCAAATTTTGTATCTGGTAAGGAACTTATATCTAAAATATGTAAAGAACTTCTCCAATTCAATAATAACACAAATAACCCAATTAAAAAATAGGCAGATGATTTTAATAGACAGTTATCCAAAGAAGTTATACAAATGGCCATCATTAGCCTTCAGGGAATTGCAAATCAAAAGCACTGAGATACCACTTTATTCTTTTTTTTTTTTTATCAGTATTTTTTATTATGGTTTTGTGGGGTACAGTTAAGGATTAGGTGTACAATTACGTTTCATTCAGGCACCCTGTTGATAAGAGGTGTTTTCCCAGCCCCAGACAGATATTTGCTACTGTTAATCCCATCCCCCTCCCCCCCATAGACCACTTCATTCTTAGTGGCTATAGGAAAACAAACAAACAAGAGTGGATAAGAATGTGGAGAAATTGGAAACCTAACACACTGCTGGTAGGAAGTATAATGGTGCAATCACTTTGAAAACCAGTCTGGCAGTTCTTCAAAAGGTTAAACATAGAGTTACCATATCTAACAGCAATTCCACTACTAGGTATGTACCCACTGAAAATATATAGTCCATACAAAATGTGTGTACACAAATGTTCATATGGCATTTTTCTTAATAGCCAAAAGTAGAAACAACCCAAATGTCTATCAACTGATAGAGAAATACAGTATCTCCACACATGCAATATTATTCAGAAATAAAAAATACTGATACATGCATGCTAGAACACAACACAGATGAACCTTGAAAACATCATGATAAGTGAAAGAAGCCAGCTAGTCATAATGGACAAGGACCACATAATATATGATTCCATTTCTCTCAAATGTTGAGAATAGGCAAATCCAGAAAGTCAGAAAGTAGACTGGTGGTTACCTAGAGATGAGAAGTTGGCAAGAAATGGGAGTGATTACTGATGGAGTGATGAAATGTTCTGGAATTAGTAGTGATGGCTGCAAACTCTACATACATTAAAAACCCCTAAACTATACACCTTAAATGGGTGAACTGTATTTTGTATGGCGTGTGAATTGTATCATAATAAAGTTGTTATTTTAAAAAGAAGAGTAATCAAATAGTATAACATTTAAACCACTAAACCAGAAAACAAAAAATTTCTCTATATAGGACTTTCAATGTTGTTTTGGATGTATAACAAACTTTTGGGAAAATCTCAATATTCTGTTGAATACACTTTTGGTTTACTTACTGATTTTGTTTACTGTTCAGCAATTTGGAAAGCTGAAAATCAATCACGAGTCATCTCAACAGTCATGTGCTAAAAAACTGTCTCCTTTCTTTACTGCAGTTTTCACTCAGTGAAAAACTATTTACAATGGGGACACTAATATGATATGATACGGTAGGGTAATGCTGTGGAAAGACTAGAAAGAAGACAGAAGACCTGGTTTTGTTTTGTTTTGTTTTTTGTGTTGGAGTCACCAGACTTGAGTGCAGTGGCTGCTCCCGGCCACTGCAGCCTTGACCTGCTGGGCTCCAGTGATCCTTCCGCCTCAGCCTTCCAAGTAGCTGGAA
>NW_007231057.1:110118-124662 GCF_000164805.1 Carlito syrichta | reverse complement strand
TTATTGTAGAGATGAGGTCTCGCCAAGTTGCCCAGGTGGGTCTCGAACCCACAGGCTCAGGCAATCCACTCACCTCGGCCTCCCAAGGTGCAGGATTACAGGCTGAGCCACCAAGCCCGGCCGAAAGACCTGGTTTTATGTTAGTGCCTCACCATTAACTGTATGATCTTAGGTATGCCGTTTTACCATTCTCAGCTTTAGTTTCTTCACTGGCAAAATAGAGATGAAAATCTTTGCCCTACTTACTTTACAGGGTTGTTGTGTGGACAAAATGAGAGAGGTGAGAGACTGTAAATGTGCTTTGTAATCTACTTTCCATATGACTGTACAGTGTACTTAAGTTTTAGCAGATCATCACTGGGTTTTAATTTTAGAACTTAAGGTAATTGGTTTGCTCTCCAACTTTATATTCAAGGTAAAATTTTTCCTGCCTTACTAATTACTATCCCACCCAATCTTCCTTTCTCACCTGCCCTTTTCAGAAAATTCTAAAATCTAGAACTTTTCTCCCAAATACTGAATAATCTCTAGGATCTCAGACAGTCCTTTTCTTTGAGCCAGTGTTTTCCAAACTGTTTCTTGAGGCAAAATGCTTGGCAAGATATGCATTTTTAAAGGTTCCATTAACAATAAATTTGGAAAATATTTAATTAAATAAAGTTAAACAAAAGACTCTTCCAAGGTTTTATTATGATACTATGTGTGGTGAATCTTGGAGATAAATGTACTGTTTACCAACATATACCCCCTTTGCTTAGGCAGTGTTCCTCAGAACAGTTTGAAAATGGTTACTTGGCATAAGCATGAGATACACACACACACACACACATACACACATACACAGGTTCTTTGAGCTCTTCAGAATGAAAAGAAAAATTCCAAATACTAAATATATTTTTCAATGTTGGCTATAGCTTTTTGGTAGCAAATTAGGCATATAACAGCTTGTGATTATAATCATCAAAGAAGTGCAAATTAAAACCACACTGAGATACCACCTAACTCCAGTCAGGATGGCCATCATCAATAACTCAAAAAACAACAGATGCTGGAGAGGATGTGGAGAAAAGGCAACACTTCTACACTGTTGGTGGGAATGTAAACTGGTACAACGTCTGTGGAAAACAGTATGGCGATTTCTAGAAAAATCTGAAAATCGACCTTCCATATGACCCATTCCCCCCTTCTGGGAATATACCCAAAGGAACTCAAATCACTCTATAATAAAGACACCTGCACATGCATGTTTATTGCAGCATTACTCACAATAGCAAAAACATGGAACCAACTGTGCTACCCATCGAAAGTAGACTGGATAAAAAATGTACACTTAAAAAAAAATGTACATTTACACGATAGAATATTATGCAGCCATAAAGAAAACAAAATTATGAATTTTTCAGCAACCTGGATAGAATTAGAGTGTATAATACTTAGTGATTTATCACAGAAACAAAGATCTGAGTACCACATGTACTCACTCATAAGTGGACCCTGAACATTTATCATAATACTATAAGAAAGGGATTGGCAAAAAGCTGTTCAAAGAAATCAAAGATGATACAAATGGAAAAATATTTCATGCTCATGAATTGGAAGAATCAACATTGTTAAGATGTCCATCCTACCAAAGGCAATCTACAGATTTAACGCAATACCCATTAAATTACCAGCAACATTCTTCTCAGACCTGGAAACAACAATACAGGAATTCATATGGAAACATAAAAGACCACAAGTCACCAAAACAATCCTCAGCAAAAAAACAAAGCAGGAGGTATCACACTCCCAGACTTTAAACCTTATTATAAAGCTACAATAACCCAAACAGCCTGGTATGGTACAAGAACAGGTATATTGACCAATGGAACAGGATAGAGATTCCAGAAACAAAACCTCAAGTATCTGCCAACACATCTTAAACAAAGCCTCCACCACCAATCACTGGGGAGAGGAGAACCTATTCAGTAAATAGTACTGGGAAAATTGGCTGACCACATGCAAAAGATCAAAACAAGACCCCTGCCTATTACCATACACAAAAATAAACTTTAAATGGATAAAAGACTTAAACGCAAAACCTCAAACTGAAAGAACCTTAGAAAATGCAGTAGACACCCTTATGGAAATTGGAACTGGCAACCAATTGATCAAAACCCCAAGTGCCCATGCCATAGACATAAGATAGACAAGTGAGATCTCATCAAACTGACAAGCTTCTGCAAATCCAAAGAAAACATCAAGAGAGCAGGGAGATAGCCCACAGAATGGGAAAAAATATTTGCCAACTGTATGTCTGACAAAAGCCTAACATCTAGGATCTACAAGGAACTAAAACGTGCCAAAAAGAAAAAAACAGCCCCATTACAAAATGGGCAAAAGATATGAATAGACACTTCTCAAAAGAAGACATACTGGTAGCCAACAGACACATGAAAAAGTGCTCAGCCTCACTAGTCACCAAAGAAATGCAAATTAAAACTACACTGAGATACCACCTAAATCCGGTCAGGATGGTCATCATCAACAACTCAAAAACAACAGATGCTGGAGAGGATGCAGCAAAAAGGGAACGATTCTACACTATTGGTGGGAGTGTAAACTAGTATAACTTCTGTGGAAAACTGTGGTGATTCCTAAAAGATCTAAAAATTAACCTTCCATAAGACCCTGCAATCTCCCTACTGGGAATATACCCGGAGGGACTCAAATCACTCTACAAAAAAGATACCTGCACACACGTTTATTGCAGCATTGCTCACAATAGCAAGAACATGGTACTAACTGTGCTGCTCATCGAAAGAGGACTGGATTAAAAAAATGTAGTACATATATACAATGAAATATTACACAGCCATAAAGAAGGACAAAATCATGAACTTCACAGCAACCTGGATGAACTTAAGAGTCTGTAATACTGAGTGATCTATCACACAAACAAAGAACTGAGTATCACATGTTCTCACTCACAAGTGGACCTTGAACAATTATCATAATACTATAAGAAAAGGATTCGCAGTAACAGGAAACTGCCAGGGCAGGGGAGCAGGGGAGGCAGGACTGGCAGTAGTGGGAATTTGCTGGGGGAAGGGAGCACACCTCATCAACAAGGGTACCTGAAAAATGAACATTTGTGTACCTAACCCTGAATTGTACCCCACATCTTTAAAATAAAAAAATTAAAATAAAAAGAGAAAGGGATTGGCAGTAGTGGGACACTGCCGGGATGGTGCAATAACATCAATAAGGGTATCCACACTTTACCCCCAAGATGACCAAGTATGTACCTAGCCCTCATTTGTACCCCACATTTTAAAAATAAAATAATTACTTTAAAAAATGAAAGGTAAAAAAAAAATTGTGATTACTCAGTCAGATCATTAGGTTTCCATTTAAGGTACTGTAGCCACAAACGGGACATTGGAGCAGTAGGCACACACTTACATCCCTTCAGTTGTAAGCAGTAAGCAACGTGTAAAGGTGTTGATTATACAACATCTGGGAGAAGCAACAGAAGATCATCTTTACATTCCAATGCTTAAAAAAAAAAAAACCACAAAACACTGTGCTGGCCAAAAAAAAAAAAAAAAAAAATATATATATATATATATATGCAGGTTGAATTTGAGCCTGGGCTAGAAATTTGTATCCACCGGTTATGAAGCATTTCACTAAATTTCTAGTGTGTCAGTAACATGGTTTATTATACTAGCATTCACTGATTCATCTTTTTTCTTTTTTTTTTCTTTTTTCGAGTCAGAGTCTCACTCTGTGGCCCAGACTGTAGTGCAGTGGCACACTCACAGCTACCACAGCCTCAAGTATTCTGCCTCACCTTCCAAGTAGCTGGAACTACAGGCATGCGCCACAATACCAGACTAATTTTTTTATTTATGGTAGAGATGAAGTCTCGCCAAGTTGCCCAGGCTGGTCTCAAATCCCTGGGCTCAGGCAATCCTCTTGCCTCAGCCTCCCAAAGTGCTAGTATTACAGGTGTGAGCCACCACTCATTCAGCTTTATGATCATCTTCTATGGGCCAATCATTGTTACTTTTATTCATTTTTGTGTATTAGTTAGTTTTTTTTTTAATTCGTTTGTTTGTTTGTTTAAGCTGTATTTCACTCTGTCACCTAGGCTGGAGTGCAGTGGCATGATCATGGCTCACTGCAGCCTCGACCTCCTGTGCTCAGGCTAATGCTATGACAGATTTTGCTCAAGATGCTGTGGAAGTATAGAGTTGATTTTGGAGTGAGGCCTTAAAGGTCACACTAAAGATTTTAAAGTTTGCTCTAAATTATGAGGAGCCCTGAAGTTTTTCATGAAGGGAAATGACATGATCAAATTTGCACCACAGAAAGATACTGACAGCAGTTTGAAGAGCAGGGAAGAGACAGAAGGCAGCAAAAGTCCTTTTGCTAATAATCCAGTTTTCTATAACATGAACGGCAGACTATGACAAGATTATAATAAAAAGAAACCAAAATGTTTCAAAAAATTACATTCTACATATGCAGAACCTAGGAAATAAATAGACCTCAGACACTCAGTCTACCTTCAATGAATGATACAGCCAGGCAGAGAAATAAATTGTCATCTGCAGCTTGTTTGGCCCTCCCTAATCCCCTTCAACTTGTTAGAGGTATTCTGGATATATACAAGTGTGAGTGGGAAAATGAAAGGGTAACTACTACCAGGATATTTATAAATGGAGTAGGACTGCAAACTATTATTTTACCACCTACAATGGAAAAAGCAGACATTCAAGCTGTTTTGTAGGAAAATTCTGTTAAGGTTAAGAACCTGAGAATGTACATGTTAGTCAAGTTTTCAAAGGCAAATCAACAAAGCGTTTCGATGAGTCATCAAGGTCATACCTTCTTCCAAGGACACATAATCTGATTGGGGTGTTTCCATCTCGCACCTGTAAGAAAACCTTTCTTGCTATTAGGTTAAGGAATGACTCCACTTTTCTAATCTAAGACTTAAAGCTACTATAGTACATACCAAACTCAAAATCTTAAAAGTGTTATAACTTCAGGGTATCTGTGAAACTTTCGTGATTTGCTAAACAGAAAACTATGTCATCTAGGAAGAGGTATAATTTAAAGTTTACTTTTTCTTCCTTTTCATTGTTTTGACAACTTGATGTCTACAAAGATAAAAACTGTTTCAATGCTAGTACAAATATAACTTAGCCTTAAAGAAATTTTATGTCAAGACATAATAGTGAAGGCATTTTATTTCCAACTAAATTTTTTCCATCAAAAGTGAAAAACGAACAGTAGTCTAGTTTTACAGCACAATAATGTGATGCTATGTATATGCCTATTATGTATGTGTTTTAGTATAACAATGAATTATCTATTTCATTCATACTATAAGCTCTAAAATCAAGAGATTGTTTTCAGAGGACCGCATTTAAGACTTTATGTTATGCTAATCGTAAGTCCTAATAAAATGGGCCCTATGTTAAATAGATCTGATAAATCAGAGGTAGTAAAATGGTAGCCCAAAGGATGAATGTGGCCCAAAGAGAGTTCTTCATGGGCCTGAATAATCAGTGTATGTTTAACAGAATCAGGTGTTGATGTTTAAAAATGGGAAAACTTTATATGAAATTAAGTTTTCTACCTTCTCTTGAAAATCCTGAAGATTTAGTAACACTGGATCCAAACTGTAGCTCAAACAAAGTAACTTCTGTCTGATTTCTAATTTGCTGCTGTGTCCAGTCAGCTCCCTGCAATCATGTATGACCCCTACACAGATCCTGGAGGCATCTGACTTTGTGGCCCCATATACACGACTACATAAAGTTTGCTAACTATGAAGATAAAAATCAGAATTTATTTCCTAACATAATGCAGTTGGTCCATGTAGGTACTTACTGTTAAAATCATGAACACTAAATGCAAATGCATTGCTATGTCACAGAACATTGTGTTATGTTGTTTTGGTGCAGGAAAGAAGGAGCTATCAGAATCAGAGTCCCTTCCTTTAAGTTACCCATGACAGCATGAAATAACTGAATTCCATTAAATTCAAGTAATAAAAAATTTAGGACACTATGGTTGCACAAGGATAATTTTTTCACTTATATAGATATATATTAATATTAATAATATATAATACTTTAATTCTTAAATTATATGATTGTAATGGAAATGCCTTTTTTGAGAGCCATCAAACACCTTTTGAAAATGACCTTTCCTTACAGTTTTCTTTTTCAACCCATATTGCAACTACATTGCTTTGCTCATGGACATATCTTTTTATAAGAAATCAAGATATTTCACTTTTAATATTTTATTATTAGAAAGGTGAGATGTTTATATTTAGTAAAAGTATGACTTTGGACTGGGCACAATGGCTCACACCTGTGATTTCCCAGGACTTTGGATGGCTGAGGCAGTAGGATTGCCTGAGGCCAGGAGTTTGAGGTCAGCCTGGACAACATAGTGAGATCCTGCTTTTAATTTAAAAGAAACAACAACAAAAAGTGTGACCTTGTTCTGGTCAGAACACCAGCGTGCTCTGAGACCTACAGTGCTCTGGCTTTTCCTGGCTGCTACTCTTCCTTTTCAGAAGATGCCTTGCCTATGCTCTTCCTTCAGGATACTATAGGCCTTTGATGACAGGGGTTAATTTTACAAGTGAGTAATGAAAATAAAATAAAAAACAGGCCAGGTGCAGTGGCTCATCACCTATAATCCCAACACTTTGGGAGGCCAAGATAAGAGGACTGCCTGAACCCATGGGTTCAAGACCAGCCTGGGCAACTTGGCAAGACCTTATCTCTACAATAAATAAGTAAAAATTAGCCAGGTGTGGTAGCACATGCTTTCCAGTTACTTGGAAGACTGAGGCAGAAGGATCACCTGAGCCCAGTAGGTCAGGTAACTGTGAGCATGCCACTGCACTCCAGCCTGGGTGACAGAGTGAGACAGCAACTCAAAAAATAAAAAAACTAAAAAAAAAAAGTGACTAATGTTCTCACATTATTCGCTTGTAAAATTATTTAAATGGTCTTGTTTATAAGTAAGTTGCTCATGTAAACAGCTGCTTTTTGTTGGCAATGCTTTAGTGCCAACTTTCTGTTTCTCACATTGAAGAGAACAAAGACACTGCCAGAGTCATAGGAAGATATTTATTCTTAAAGTATACATTTTACTTGAAGATGAGCGATTTACATTTTTCTCTAATAAAGATATACTATAAAGTATAATGCAAAATTCACATGAACTTAAGACAAAACATAGATTTTAGCTGAAATATTCACTGCTCAAGAGCACCAACAAGGACCCACTTCTACCCACCAATAAGGATGTACCTGACATGGAACAGCTTTTGTAGCCTCTAATCCCAGATCATTTTCTTAGCACCTAAGAAGGACTGTACTCTTTTCTGAAAGGTCCAAAGCCACAGGAAACGGACCTCCTTAGTTTCTGTCAAGTTTAAACTTACCCAAGAGTTGGGGAGCTGAGGCTACCATGGCTGCCAGTGTGCAGCTAGAGTTACAGTCTGCCTAAAGTTAAAGTCCAGTCCCACAGCCCATGCTGGATGCCCTGCACCACCTCAACATCTTGACTGCCTCCCTAGGGACCTACTACCTAGACCAAAAAAACCTGAGGCCTGGAACACTTTGACATTGATGGGGAAACTAGAGCTTGAGCACTGCCTCAGTTCCACTGTGGCAAACCTACCTGTGCATGGAAAGTTTAGCATCGTTCTGCCAATCTGTACACTGAAGAGGATCACAGTCATCTTCCAAAACGATACAGACTGCCTGCCTTTGAAAAATCCAGATTGTGAAACTCAAGAGACTGTCAAATGGGAATTGGCAAGGCCTCCAGAGTAGAAGCCAGAAGTCATGGGGCTACTTGGCCATCCTTGTCCCTTTGGGTAGTATGTTATCTGAGTCCTGGAGACCAGCCCTGAAGCTGCTGCTTTATCTGAGGAGTGGACAGATACATGATGTCATGTCATAATTCACTCAGATGCTAAATAGGAATTTAAGCATGAGAGGCCTTCCAGAGGCCTTGTACTATGAATTTCTTTTATTTGATTAAAGAGGTTTAAACAGTAAACTTGGCATTCATTGAGAACATTCTCCCAAATGGTGGCATTTGAGGTACAAGTCAGCTAAGACTGGTGGTGCTATTTAGAAGTTTCAAGCAATCCAAGTGTAGGTTTAATTTCCTGAAGCTAGAATGGGTCAAAATAAAAACTGTAATGCCACAAGCCAAGTAATATCAATTCTCAATCTGTGGAACTGATGAAGCTCCCAAATTGCCTTCCAGAGAAATAAGAGCACATTCTTTTTTCTCAAATGGTGATATATCTCTTTCCCAACAGACAGAACTGTAGAAGGTCTCCAAGTTAAGAAATATTGAAAAATAAATCTCAGTCATCTTTTTTAGCACCAAGGAGGGAAAATGCAAATAGAATTTTATAATTGCAAATTTTACATTTATCAAAGCCTTATTCAATCAACTGCAACTTCCACCAAAAAAATGACTGCAAGATAGGGATAAAAATAACAGCTAACCTTTTTATTAGTGCTTACTAGGTGCCATGCACTATGCTAACTGCAATATATTCACTAAGCATTATAATTAATTATTAAATTAACCTCTTTAATTAGGTATTTTCTTTACTCCATTTTACATATATGGGATATAGTAGAGCCTAAATATGTAATCTCTATGTTAATACTGCCTTCTCCCACACCAAAATGCCACTTTATATTAGTGATGTACCAATTTGAGTCACAATTTTTAGTACAACCTCAGAACACTTTTAAAAAAGTGAATACCCATTAAAAAATGCAAAAGCAGTAGAAAAAAATTTCTTCTAACAAAGGAAAATAAACAGCATCATTAAAATTATTATCCTTACATAATGACTTTATATAGTTAAGCTTTACATAATGGATTCAAAGGACTGGTCAGATTCCATGACATCTAAAATAAACTGCA
Source organism: Carlito syrichta (assembly GCF_000164805.1). NCBI lineage: Eukaryota > Metazoa > Chordata > Mammalia > Primates > Tarsiidae > Carlito > Carlito syrichta. The sequence continues at coordinate 115,686 of NW_007231057.1, read as the reverse complement.
AAAACATCTGCTGGCCACAGACCAAATAACTATATTGTATTATCAGCAAAAATGCTAAAATAGGACATGCGCCACAGGCAAATAGAACCATGCAGTCATTTCCAATTCCTTTTTCAATCACCGACAAAGCCAAATTGAAGCTAATACTATAAAAACCTGTACAAAGTTAATTTAACCAAATGTAATCTGTCCTTATGATCTCAAAGCTATGCCCTGCAGGTAAGCCTCAGCCAATTTCTCTTCAAATACTTTGGGAAACTTTTAAAAATGTATTGTAGTCCTGTAAAACACAAAACTATGTGCTAAGGATCCAAACTGAACCATTTAGAAAGCATTATTCATATCATTCACATCACAGTTTGATAACCTTGAAGACAGTTTTTTAAATTCCATTATTTTCTTCTTTAAATAAGTGCTTAAATATTTATTTGATGATTAATAATTTTTGTGAAGCATTAACAAGTTTATGACCAAGAATCAAGCCTAGGTCCCCAAATTGCTTATAGGAGCCTAAGCAGACTGGAAATGTAAAACTGTAGGAAGAACCAGAGATTGTCTGTCCCATCTAAGGCATTAAAAAAATCAGTCAGAAAACAAAACATAGTGTGGGCTGCCTGACACTTGTCTGTGGATAGATAATGGGCCACAAGTTTGTAACTCCCAAATGAAAGCTCAGAACCAGTCTGAAGCTGTTTTCCTAATATAGTTGCTTCCTGTCACAAAGAGTTTATGTAATAAACTCTTTATAGATTTGGATTAGTGTGAAGTAGTTTACACATAGGTGATACCACTCACCTGGAGAGTCCTTGTCACATATCTACATGTCCTGGGTGGGAATTAACTATAACATATAAGTAATTGGATTATTTTTAAATGTTTTTTGGCTTATTAGACCATAGATAATTGTTGTAGCTACATAAAAATGAAATACCACTACTGAAGTGGCACTTTACCTGCTTAAGAAATCGGTCAGATGCGTTGCTGTGCTTGGCTAATACACTTGGCAGAGCAGGATTAGCATACTCAAATTGAGGATTGTAGGTATAGTCAGATTTGAAGAATCTCAGTTTTTCTTTCTCTAAATTGGTGGGCTTTATAGCAGTCAATATACAAAATTTCTTTCCAGAAAAGTCATCTCCTTTTTCAAAGCTTCTAGACAGCTGAGGCTGTGGCTGTGGTTGTGATTTTGGCTTTGGCAGAGTGGAGAAATGGTACCGCTTGACCTTGCTTTTGGGCTTAGGTGGCAGTACTATGCTGTTCCCTGTAACAGAGATATCATGTGTAAACTTTACAGGACTTGACACTGAACTAGTGACAATAACAGCAGGCTGCCTCTCCAGGCAGTACCAAGTACCACTGCCCATCACAGGCACTGGGGCTTTTAACCTGCGAGAATCTTTACTACGAGAAGAGCTAGGAGATTTGCCGGGTTTTCTACATCTTTTGGAGTAGGTGGAGGAAGACTGCTTTTGTGAATGATGCTTTTTCTCCTCCTTGCTCTGGAGTAAGACATTGTAACTACTGGTTCCAGTTGTGAAAATGTCCTTTAGTATTCCCGGGGATAAATGTGAAATGCTTCTTTTGCTGTCAATGATCAATGAATCTTCTGCATTTAGAACAGACTTCTTAGCAAGTTCTTGTTCAGGCCAGTGAAGCTTTTCTGTGTTTAATAAACAAAAATCAAAACAAAAGAAATAACAAATATACCAGATGAAGCAAATTGTTTATTATATGAAAAGTATTCTGAAAGTTCTTTAAACATTATAATTTTGCAACAATCCTTTGGAAAAAACGTTTTAAATGTTAAAAATTAAAAGGATGTATAACTAGATGTATTACTAAACTTTGGTCATGCTAGATACTTTCACTTCTTTATAAGTTAAATAATCTATAAAAATCCTCAGATTTAAAGCATTTAGATGATCAAAGTCTAATATACATAGATGTGAGATAATACACATAAATAATCTGAATACTCAACTCTACTAAGGAATGTACATTTCACAGAAAGGATTCATTTTAAATAACTATTTTTAATAATAAAGTAAAACTCAAGGTATTTTCAAAGCCAATATAATCTTGATATTTGCAACTATACATAAAAGTAGCCATTAGTAAAAGAGGGACAACAAAGCCTTATTTACCTTAAAACCATTTTTAAGATTTAAACAGGTGATATATGCACATTCAAACATGTTTTAGTAATGTCACTCAGTATTAATAGCTGGTTGATTGTCTTCATAATCCTAAACTACAGTTTGAGGTTAAAAAAAAACAAGCTTTTGCTGGGCACAGTGGTTCACACCTATAATCCCATCACTCTGGGAGGCAGAGGTGAGAGGATTGCCTGAGACCAGGGGTTCGAGACCAGGCTGGAAGGCTGAGGCAGAAGGATCACCTGAACCCAGCAGGTCGAGGCTGCGGTGGCCATGAGCATGCCACTGTGCTCTAGCCTGGGTGACGGAGTGAAAATCTGACTCAAAAAAAAAAAAAAGAAAAACAATTTTTTTTGGAAAGTTAGAAAACAAATTTTTATGAGCCTTTAACATCGAAGTTTTAAAAAAGATTTTTTTTAATTACTATTACAAAGGTATCAGTATATCAAATGGCAAGTTAAGGAGAGGGCAGCTCTTTTTAGACCTGTTGTGCTTTAAACAGGTAAGTGCTTTAAACAGGTAAGAATTACTGGATATAACTGTTGTTCATGTACTGCTTTAAAACTTGTGTTCATTTGTACTCTTTCATTCAATAAATATGTAGAATACTATTAATTAGGCACATGGCTCTGGCAAACATCTGTATAAATACATTGTTCTTGCCTATAATGGGCTTCAAATCTGGCTCTGAAGAAAGAGCATCCCCATGAAGATTTGAATGACAGATAATACAATGTGTTATGATGAAATGTGAAAAAGAAAAGATGTAAATAATAATCTGGAGTTCAAAGAAGGAAGAGATCAATGTAAAGATAAATAGATGAAATTTCAGGTCCAGCCTTAAGAGCTTCCAGACTCAATTCTAAACTGACAAAGAGTTTGTCTTAAACACAGCTTATCTGAATAAGACTCAGCTCAAGTCCTGTCAATAAATGTTCACTGAATAAATAAATGAATGAATGCGTAAATGACCCTAAACATGCCATCCTCCAACCATTCTGGAAAAACAGGTAATTATAATTCTGGGACCATTCTGTATTTCTATGAGATTACTACGGAGACAGAAATATAACAGGAAAGAACCTAAACCAGTGGTTCTCAACTGAGGCCAATTTTATCCTCCAGGGTAAAATTTGGCAATGTCTAGAGTGTCTAGAGACATTTTGATTATCACAACAGGGGAGGGGCTACTGGCATCTAGGGAGTAATGGCCAGAGATGCTGCTAAACATCCTTCAATGCACAGGACAATTTCCTACAACAAAAAAATTATTTATTCCAAAATGTCGATAATGTCCAGTTGGAGAAACCCTGTACTAAATGTCAGAGTTTTTCTGTTTGTTTATTGTTTATTTTTTTTTTTTAGCTGGAATCTCACTTTGTCACCCAGGATAGCAGTGGCATGCTCACAGCCACTGTGGCCTCGACCTGTTGGGCTCAGGCAGTCCTTCTGCCTCAGCCTTCCAAGTAGCTGGAACTACAGGTGCGTACCACCATGCCCAGTTAATTTTTTGATTTATTGTAGAGACGAGGTCTTACCAAGTTGTCCAAGCTGGTCTCGAATCCCTGGACTCTGGCAATCCTCTTGCCTCAGTCTCCAAAAGTGCTGGGATTACAGACTTGAGCCACCGCACCCAGCCTTAAATGTTAGTTTTTAAAGGTCAGAAGTCATAGAGTTTAAGTTGAAGAATCAGTGTCAGGTCAAAAGCAGATAATGAAACAATCCAAATATGTAAGTACCTAAAAGTTCTTTTTATTTACTTATTTTTTTTAAGAGACTGGGTCTCACTATGTTGCCCAGGCTGGTCTTCAACTCTTGGCCTCAAATGATCCTCCTGCCTCGGTCTCCCAAAGTGCGAAGATTATAGGTGTGAGCCACCATACTTGGCTAAAAGTCCTTTTACTTACATTTTTCTAGGCCAGCATGTGAAATCTGTCTAAAAGATAAAATAAAATTATATGAACTTGCAGAGGCTAAATGTACAAGTTTAGAGGTAGGAGCTAGATTGTACAGGATCATGTTGAAGATGGATTGTACAAATAAGCCATTCAATAAATGTTAAAGGCTCAACAAGCCAAAACTAAGAGGGCAAATAAACAAAACTTCCATCACAGGCCGGTAGTCTAAAAGACTTCAGCATTGCCAACTGATAGCCAAAACTGGGCAGGATAGACAAACAGGCTTAGGAACACCAGGACGCAGGCTGTAGCCCAAATGCCCAAGAACAACATCAGTTCCCCTAAAACGATAAAATTTAGGAGACAAGAGGTGACAATGAAAGACTGAAATGGACACTAAGAGGGAAAGGGCAAGAGAACTGAGATAAGAACAAAGGTATCATAAGCCTAGAGAAGTAGGATAGTGACTAGGTGTAGCCAGAAAGGTAAAGGGAGGTAATCAGGTTTTTTCCTCATTTGATCCTCATAATAAAAGGAGAAAAAGTTACATCAAATTAAAATCAATGAATAAGACTACTCTGAATAATTGCTATTTTCATTGTGCATTACCTGCATGTTGTGTTGACTTTTAAAAAGTGAATATTCAATGTAAAAATGCTCTTTGATTCTGAAGACTTTGTAACTTTATGACCAAAGAACTGAGCTCAGAGTTATTTTGTTATAAAGCATCAGTTACCTCCAAATGCATAATTTTGTCCATATCAAAAAGCCTAGACATTTCAGGATACTAAAAAAAAATCCTAAACCACCTGCCAAAACACTCAAGGAGTGGAGGATGGCAGAGGGGTGACAGCATGTGCCTGACAGAACTCCTCTCCCCAGGAATTGTAACATTTCAGTTCACTTGCTAATTATCTCCTGAGAGCTTACTATCAGTCCTTTTGAAGCCCCTTCTGCTGCTGAGTAAAGTTTGGGAATGTTAATGGTATATCTATTTTACAAATGCCAATCCTGCCAAATGTTGGATATCCCATGAAGTTCATAACAGTGGGGCATGTGGTTCTTCATGCAACTCATACAAGATGGATATAAATTAACTTCTGAATCAACACATTAATCGTATTTCAGTTGCATTAAAAGGTATCATAGAACCTAAAAGACCATTTCTGTAATTTTAAATACTATTGCTTACTTTATGAAAAAAAGACTTTTGAACTTGCATAAGCACATAATAAGAGGCTGATAAGATTTTCAGTTGTCTATACAATTTATTAAAGAATATCTCAAGCCAGGCTCGGTGGCTCAGCCTGTAACCCCACACCTTTGGGAGACTGAGGTGAGTGGATTGCCTGAGCCCGCGGGTTAGAGACCCGCCTGGGCAGGTGAGACCTCATCTCTACAATAAAATCAAAAAATGAGCCGGGTGTGGCAGCATGCACCTGTAATTCTGGCTACTCGGAAGGCTGAGGCCGAAGGATCACCGGAGCCCAGCAGGTCAAGGCTGCGGTGGCTGG
>NW_007231057.1:106231-109997 GCF_000164805.1 Carlito syrichta | reverse complement strand
GTGTAGAGATGAGGTCTTGCCTGCCCAGGCAGGTCTCGAACCCGTGGGCTCAGGCAATCCACTCACCTCAGCCTCCCGAAGGCGTGGGATTACAGGCTGAGCCACCGAGCCTGGCTTGAAAAATTAATTTAAGTATAAGCAGATTTTGGAGGAAATGTAACTCATGTTTCCCCTCCAAAAAGCAATAAGGTTATTAAAAATTATCACTTTCTGCCAGGCGCAGTGGCTCACTCCTGTAATCCTAGCATTTTGGGAGGTGGAGGCGAGAGGACTGCCTGAGCCCACGGGTCCAAGATCAGCCTGGGCAACATAGCGAGAACTCATCTCTACAACAAATAAAAAAAATTAGTCAGGCATCGTGAAATGCACCTGTGGTTCCAGCTACTTGGAAGGCTGAGGCAGAAGGATTGCCTGAGCTCAGCAGGTCAAGGCTGCAGTGACCATGAGGGCGCCACTGCATTCCAGCCTGGACGACAGAGTGAGACTCCAACTCAAAAAAACAAACAAACAAACATCACTTTCTCACATTAAATGTAGTCACTAATAACATAACACTTTAGCCATCAGCAGTATGTTTTACTATAATATTGGAGTAAATGAAAACAATTTGTTGTTAAAAGAAAAGCATGCATCCCAACCCAATTACCTATACAATACTGAAGAAAAAAGGGTAAATCATATTACTACATAAAAATTGATACTCAGTATATTCACAAATAGGTGAATACACTGAAATTACCCGCACAATGAAAGTTTAAAATGTATCTAGAACAGGAGAAAAGGATACCAGGATTCCTGGCTTCTATTCCCAACTCTTTCAATGACCTCTCTGTAATATTAGCCTAATCATTAAACCCATCAGTACTTCCCTTTCCAAGAGAATTGGGGAGAAGGGAGACACTGCTCCCTAAACTTAGTGTTTCAAACTCTGAATAAGTGAGGTTTCACGTAATTGTAAGGTCCCTGGCTGAAAGGAAGCTCAATGGAAACAAATATAACCGATTTTGGTCTATAAAATGGCAATTTCATATGGTTCAATAATACTTATGAAACCTGAGAATCTGGGATAATTTTACACCACAAAACAATAGGTTACTTGATTACAAACAGAAAAAAGGGCAAAACAAGAAAAAAATTCCCAAACAAGATAAAATCTTTAATTTTGTAGAGTATTTCATCACTTAAAACACAAATGAAGCCAGGTGCAGTAACACATGCCTGTAGTCCCAGCTACTCAGGAAACTGAGGCAGGAGGATCACATGGGCCCAGGAGTCCAGCCTGGGCAATATAGCAAGATACTGTTTCTATAAAACAAAACTCAAATAATATAATAGCTATCAATAGTAGAAAGGATGATAAATTGTACATTCATACGATGGATAGGTATACTGAAATTTTTAAAAAACGGAGGTTGTAAGCAACGATATGAATGAATTTCAGACAATATTGAGCAAATGAATACAAATCAAAAGATTATATACTGAATAATTCCACCTACATAAGTTCAGAAACAGTAAAACAAATTTATGATATTAGAAGTCAGAATAGGCCAGGCACGGTGGATCACGCCTAAAATCCCAGTACTGTGGGAGGCTAAGGTAAGATGATTGCTTGAGCCCACAGGCTCGAGACCAGCCTGGGCAGCTTGGTGAGACCCCCACCTCTACAATAAATAAAAAAAATTTGTCAGGCGTGGTGGTGCGTGCCTGTACTTCCAGCTACTTGGAAGGCTTAGATGAAAGGATCAACTGAGCCCAGCAGGTCAAGGCTGAGGTAGTTGTAAGCGTGCCACTGTATTCCAGCCTGGGCAGCAGAGTGAAAGACTCCAACTCCAAGAAAAAAAAAGAAGTCAGAATAGTGGTTATCTTTGAGGGGAGAGTCATAATCTGGGAGGAAGTACCAGGAAGCCTACCAGATACTAGGAATGTTCCATAGCTTGTTTGGAGCAATGTATATACAAAATCTTTGGGTCACATGTTTAAGACTTGTATACTTTTATATAAATTATACTTTAATTGTTTAGATGGTATAAAAAAAGTATCTTTAAAAAACATATTTACTACTTAATTTGCCAAGCACAGTAGATCATGTCTGTAATCCCAGCACTTTGGGAGGCAGAGGTGTGAGGACTGCCTGAGCACAGGGATTTGAGACCAGCCTGGGCAACTTGATGAAACCTTGTCTCTACAGTAAATCAAGAAAAATTAGCTGGGTGTGGTGGCACACGCTTGTTCCAGTTATTTGGAAGGCTAAGGCAGAAGGATTGCCTGAGCCCAGCAGGTTGAGGCTGTGGTGGTAGTAAGTGTGCCACTACACTCCAGTCTGAGCGACAGAGTGAGACTCCGACATAAAAAAACAAACATACTTATTGCTTAATTTGTCTGCATTGTAACAGATAATCTAATAACTACAGTATCTCTAAATTCAATGGCACCCAATGTGGCTTATCAACTGTAAAAAATAGTGATTAAAGGCACTGCTAATGTCATTCAGGAACATAGAAACTTGGTTGTACTTTGGGATTCTTAAGACATTTCACAGTCTGGGTTAAGAATCATTTCAGTTTTACTCTATTAGGAACTTACAATGTGGCATCATTGTTTTGAGGTCAGAAACCGGTGTGTATGTGTTGTCTTTACAGTTAGAAGCATTCTAGACACACTTGGTGATGATGGTTGTTAAGAGTGAACAATATACACCATCTAAAACAATAGTGAATATGTCAGAAACAAACTTTCCCTTGGCTTTCCACTTGGAATAAAGGCAAAACTCCTAACTGTGGTCAGCAAGGTCAATCACGGTCAGAGCCCTCTGCCTCTGCAGCTTCATCTCACACAATGTTCCCCTTCAGTTTCTCCACTCCAGCCTCCTGAAACCTTGCCAATCTCTCATACTCACCGTTCATGCTCCAAACACACCTCATGCTCCAAACACACCCTGTGTCAGCAGAGGCCTCCAATCCCTCTTTTTGTTAGACTAATTCCTACTTATCCTTCAGTTCAAACAGTACTTGGTGAGGAAGTCTTCTTTAACCTCCTCATCTTATGCCCTCATAACACCTTATACCTCTTCTTCCAAGTCATGGTTGTAGGTTACATTTCTTGTATGATGGTTTTCTCCAACAATGAAATCATAAGCTCTTTCACAGCATACATCTGTTTGTTTTGATTACTCACACTGTCCTTCCTGCTTATGAAAGGGGGGTCAGAGAAGCGGCCAAGGGAAGAAAATATGAGAGGACAGAAAGGTTAGGGGATTTGGCTGCCTGAAGGCTGAGGAAAAAAACCATCCCAAGAAGGCAAAAGAATGAAGCAATTAGTGAGGCTGAAGGCAAGTTTTAATGGCAGGTGCTTACTGCTATAGAGCACACAGGAGATACGTGCCTAGGTATATTCCTCCTGTATGGCCTAACACTGACCTTAAGAAGATTTTTGTGGCCAAGTGTGGTGGCTCACCCTTGTAAACCCAGTACATTGGGAGACTGCCTGAGTCCAACCAGGGCAACTTGGTGAGACCTCATCTCTACAATAAATAAAAAAATTAGCCGGGTGTGGTAGTATGTGCCTGTGGTTTCAGTTACTTGGAAGACTGAGGCAGAAGGATAGCCTGAGCCCAGCAGGTTGAGGCTGCAGTGGCCGTGAGGGTGTAACTGCACTACAGCCTGGGCGACAGAATGAGACTCCTACTCAAAAAAACCAAAAAAACAAAAACAAAAACAAAACCAAGATTTTTGTTTGCAGTACTTTTTTTTTTTTTTTTTTTTTG
>NW_007231057.1:99304-106130 GCF_000164805.1 Carlito syrichta | reverse complement strand
ATGCCCGGCTGATTCTTGATTTATTGTAGAGATGAGGTCTTGCCAAGTTGCCCAGGCGGCTCTCGAACCCGCGGGCTGGCAATCCACTCACCTCAGCCTCCCAAGGTGCGGGATTACAGCCTGAGCCACCGAGCCCGGCTTATTTGCAGTACTTTTAAACATTCATCTTTGTTATAAAAGGCACTGAATTTCCAGATAACTCATTAATTACTTCTTATATTACACATAAAATAAAGCCAGTGGGAAATCATAAATGAATATAATCTTGTATTATATGACTTTGGACAGTTATTTTACTCAATGAATGTGCTAGATGTCTGAGCAAACTATCAGATAATGTAACATTGATATTAAAATAGATCTTTTTTTTTTAATTGAGTCAGGGTCTCACTCCATTGCCCAGGGTAGAGGGCAGTGGTGCAATCATGGCTCACCGTAGCCTTAAACTCCTGGGCTCAAGAGATCTTCCCACCTCAGCCTCCCAAGTAGCTGGGACTACAAAGGCACACCACCATACTCAGCTAAGTTGTTTTGTTTTTTGTAGAGGTGGGGTCTTGTTGTTGTCCAGACTGGTCTGGAATTCCCAGCCTCAAATGATCCTCTCATCTTGGCTTCCCAAATTCAGGGATGACAGGTATGAGCCACCACACCCAGTCTTTAAATGAGATCCTGATGTTAAATTTTGTGGCTCAAATCACTGTGCAATCATTGTAACCTTATGCTGATTTTTCTAGTAGTTGAGAACATGAGCTTTGGAATGGAACTTGTCTGGTTTGTATCTTGTCTGTTTATTAGTTACTGTGACCCTGACCAAGTTATGTAATTTCCTTGTGTAATGGTTTCCTTGTCTGTAAAATGGGATAATAATACATACAAACCTCAAAATATTGCTCTAGGGATTTTAAAGCTAATATATGTGAAGTGATAAGAACAGTGCTGGTCTATAGTAAACAGTCTTTGTTAACTATCATTATTATATTCAATATTATATTAAGCACCCATAGAAATACCCCATGGAAAAATGTAAATGGAGAAATATTTAGATCATTAAATTTGAATTTCCAAGGTAATTTTAATATTAATATAAAGTAATTAATATACATTTTAGAATCAATATTTTGTGGCCTTAGTATAATAAAATTTCTTTTTTAAAAGGCTATAAGATATAAAAGAAACTTTTTCTGATTTGATTCAATTTGCAAACAGCATGTATAGTATAGCATATACATATTTTTCTTATTTCATTTTACTCCTCCAATCAGCAGTTCCACCAGGATGTTACATTTAAATTATGTTAAATCATGACTAATAAGACAAAAGTAAGGAATTGATTTTAGAAACAATTGCTTTAGTCCTGAAATATAAAACAACCAGTTTGTTCTATATTTATAGCTATTTTAAAGCTGAAAAAAATGAACACATTTCCAACAGTACTCAGTACAATTAACTTTTTCTGCTAACCAGAAAGAAAATGATGGATATCTGGAGACATGTTCAGTGAGGCAACAACCAGGGAAGAGGAAGGCATGTTTTCAGCTAAACTCTCTTCTTGAAGCTTCTGGCTGTCCAAGTTGGGTTTTCTGATATTTTAGTGAAATGCTGGGCACAGGATTCTATAGTTATTTCAATTAGTTAAGTACTATATCAAAGAAAGGGAGGCGCTATTCTGAAAAATGACCCAGTTATTGTTTAAAGAACTGTAAATTAGAGGCTTGAATGATCTCAAATGGGTAGTTGAACTTTACCATACTATAGAAATTCACTGCCAAATTATCTGTCTCAGGGTATGTAACACACAGAGTTGGACTGATAACTGTATTGCCACGAAACTATGGAAAGGGAATTGAGGCAAGAGGAGTGTTATAAACTCTCTCTCCTCAACCTTCATAAATTTCTGTATAAACTATCTCTCCCCAAGTTTCCAATTCTGCATATTGAAATATCAGGAGACCCACTTTGTATAGCTGGCTAATTGATAAGAATATCCACTTTCTAACACTAACATTATTTTAACTGTATCCTCTCTCTACAATGATTGTTATGTTTTAGAGATATGATTTTAATCTTTGTGATCTCTAAATTTAATAATGTACACTGTGCCAGAATTTAACTATATTTTTCTCCAAGGCAGTGGTTCTCATGGAGAAGGCAATTTTGACCCCCAGGGGATATCTGACAATGTCTGGAGATATTTCTGGTTATCACAGTTGTGTGGAGGGAGCAGTGGACAGTCTCCCAAACAAAGAATTATCTTGTCCAATGTTAATATTGCCAAAGTTGAGAAACCTTGCTCCACATTAAGAAGGCATGCTATTTTGAAGTAACTTTCTACATTTTCATTGTGTTTTAAGATCAAAGAGTAGCGTCTACATCAAATCACATTTTAAAAAAATCTAACGCCAATTTTAGCGCCTCTTAGATTTTAGATCCTGTCTTTGCTGCTTGTCAATATAAATAACAAGATAAATCAAGGCAATGTCATAAATGCACAGAATCAGCTCTGTATGTTATTATCACACTAAACATGAAGTAAAACAGTATGCAATTAAGATCATAAATATTTCCACTGGAAAAAAAATGTAGTTTTTCAATTTAAAAAGTCACAGAAAAAAAATGGTCTATTAGGTACTGCAGTGCCTTAAAGTAAAAAACTGGCTTTATTTTGACACTGGTTTGAAGATTGGGTATTTTCCTTTACTCTGTTGTTCTTTGTCATGATTCTGAACTGCTACAAACCTTGTCTTGCAGAAGTATTTTCAAATGAAATCAAATGCCAGGAAAATGGTCTCGGAAGTTATCCTAATAGTATGCAAGATATTGTTAAAAGGACTAATATACAGAGTGATTTAAAAATAATAAAAGGCAAGTAAACTGTCAGAACTGTGATCTAAACACCTATGTTTGACACTTGGTATGATCCAAATTATAAAGCGATCTGTCAAGAATATCAACTCAAAACGTTCTCACTGTTTAAGGATAAAAGCATACACACAGACATACACGGTATAAATACTGAAATAACTGTGTTCTTTTGCCTAGCTGATTTTTTCTGAACATTCTAGGAAATTACAATTCCTAATACGTTTTGAAATAGAATTTAACACTATTAAGATTGTACATCAACAGGCCCCAGTTCCCAGTCTATTATAATTTTCTTCCGTGGATCCCACCGTATGTGCTTACTGACAGTAAGTGACAAAAGGAAAAGGGACCGAGATTTCTCCCTTCCCTCCGCGCGTTTTCCGCGAGCGCCTCCCGCGCGCCCCGCACGGTCCGGGTCGCAGGCTCAAGTCTTGTTGCGGCGCGCCGAACCCGCAACCTACAGTCACCCCGGCCTCCGCCGTGAGGCCCCGGCCACCTACCCCAGCCGCCGCGGCCCCGGCGGACATCGCCGTCCCCTCCGGCCCAGCCCAGCCCCGCACTCACCCGTCACGCGAATGGACTCCAGCATCGTCCTGCCGAGGCCGGGGCTGCGGGCTTCGGGCGCGCAGGGGCGAGGGCCGGGCGGGAGCTGGGCAGGGCCGCCTCTAGCCTCCGGCCCGGGGCTCAGTGGCAGGGCGCGGCGGGAGGCTGCTGTCGGCTATCTGGTGCGGGATAAGGCGAGTAAGGGCGGAGAAGACGCGCGGACACAGGGCCGTGAGCGTGGCTTCCACCTGCCCGCGGCTAGGAGGAACACACGTCGACCCTAGAGCGGCCGGCAGAGCTTAGAACCAGCCGCCCAGGCGAGGCCGCTCCCCCGGTTGCTAGGAAACGGTCCCCGCCGTGCGCTCGCGCTGCGCTTCACAGAGCCTGAGCACCGCTTGGGGCGCTGGTGCGACGAAAGCCGGCTTGCGGGGAGAGAGGAGGAACTACAACTCCCGGCGTTCATAGCGCGGACCCTCGCCGCTGGGGCTTGTGGGCCGTGCCCCGCCGCCGCCTGGGGTCTCTGGCCAGTTGGAAATACGCACGTAGACTGATGCTGCTGGAGACGTTTGTGAGCCTTTCAAAGGGGCTTCACTCCATCTTTACAAGAAGATGGGGGTGGTGTGTCACTCAGCCTAGCTGCGAATTGCCCTTTGACGTAACTTACAAGGTGCGAGAAAGTAAAAAACTTTGGGTTGAGCTGGTAAGAATGAAGGTGCAGGAGGCTCAAATATGTTTACCAGTTGAGGGTACCCTAGCATACTATCCTTGATACTCAGATACAAAATTTAACCTATGATTGTGCAATTGATGGGGGCTATTTTTCAGTGTGTTATTCATTTTCATTTTAGCAAATGTGAAAATTTAATCTTTTACAATAACCGTGGGAAATGTAGAGACTATACTATTCAACATTTTTTGAGAGCCTAACGTATGGAAGGTTCTGAGCCAGGCTTTGAGAACATCAAGGGAAAAGAACTACACCTCGTGGAGCTTACAGTTCAGGAGAAGCTCTTGAGATAGTGCTGGCACTGTCGATCTTCAGACAGTCCTTCTTCACCCTTCCTCAAGGTTGAGGTAGGATCTGGAAACATTGGGGTGTATTTTCAAACTCAGGAATAAAAAAGTAGAATGTGAGGAGCATCAAACTTTGAGAATAACAGAAAACTCGTAAGAAATTGTGTATTTTTCATCACTTAGGAGAAAAAGTGGAAATTTAACTATCACAAGTAGTGGATAACCCTCACTTCATATTCTGACAGACAATCCTGAATACAAACTTCAAAATACATCCACAGTCTGGTCACTTGATCCCAATGGTTCAAACCACTACCATCTCTTGTCTGGATTACAGCTAGAGTCTCCTAGATAATCTCCCTATTCACACCCTATCCTTTTTCACTTTATCTGCAAAACTCAGTGGCCAGAGTGATGTTTTTGTTTTGTTTTAAAGAAAGCCAAGCCGGGCTCGGTGGCTCAGCCTGTAACCCCGCGCCTTTGGGAGGTTGAGGTGAGTGGATTGCCCGAGCCCATGGGTTCGAGACCCGCTTGGGCAGGCAAGACCTAATCTCTACAATAAAATAAAAAAATTAGCTGGGCGTGGTAGTGCGTGCCTGTAATTTCGGCTACTCAGAAGGTTGAGGCGGAAGGATCGCCGGAGCCCAGCAGGTCGAGGCTGCGGTGGCCGGGAGCAGCCACTGCACTCCAGTGTGGGCGACAGAGTGAGACTCCAACTCAAAAAAAAAAAGAAAGCCAGACCATGTCACTGCTCTGCTCAAACCCTTCAATGGCTTCCTTACCTGTGAAGTCCTTTATGACCTAGCTTCTTGTCATCTCTTTGATCTCATCTCCCACTATTTCCTCCCCTCCCACCCGGGGAGACACAATGGCCTCCTTGGTATTCCTCAACTATGCCAGGCACTGTTTCACCTCAAGGCCTTTGTATTTTGGAATTATCCGTTCCTGAAATGCTGTTTCCCCAGATATTCACAAAACCAGCTCCCTTAATTCCTTCAGGACTTAATCCAAATGTCACCTCTTCCTGAGCCCTTTCCTGGCCACTCTATTTAAAATTTCACTCCTGCAGGTGTGGTAGCTCACACCTGTAATCTCAGCACTTTGGGAGGCGGGGAGAGGATTGCTTGAGCACAGGGGTTCGAGACCAGCCTGGGCAACTTGTTGAGACCCGGTCTCTACAATAAACCAAAAAAATTAGGTGGGTGTGGTGGCACATGCCTATAGTTCCAGTTACTTGGAAGGCTGAGGTGGAAGGATCACCTGAGTCCAGTAGGTCAAGGCTGCGGTGTCTGTGAGAATGCCACTGTATTCCAGCCTGGGTGACAGAGTGAGACTCTGACTCAAAACAAACAAACAAAAAATCACTCCTCATATATCCTACTCATTTTCTATGCTTTATTTGTTTTTACTTAACACTTCACATTATCTCATTTAGTATATGTTTCACTGATTATTGTGTTAGTGTCTTTCTCTATCCCTAGAATGAAATTTCCACAAGTGCAGTAATTTCTGTTTGCTACTATACTCTCAGCATCAAGAATATTGCCTGGCACATAGGAGACACTCAATAAATATTTGTGAATTAATGAACAAGTAGACAATAGAAGGTGTATGTATTTCCAATGATATAGAATTATATAGACCTGAAGATAAAGAACAAATCTACTTTGAGTTAAAACACTTGCTATAGTAATAAGCAACTATTCCTTTGCATTTATGAGCAATTATTTTTGCAACATATGTCGTGAAGAAAAAGGATGTAAATGAACCATGCTGTTAGCTTCCTTATACACCTAGAATCCTGAAACCTGTTTTCCAAGTTTGCAATAAATGCATCTATTCCCCTGCAAATTTCTAGTTTTTATAGTCACTGCAGTTTTAAGAGCTATTTCTCAAAGAAAAAAGCCTTTTACTGGCGGCAGTGGTTCATGCCTGTAATCCAAGCACTTTGGGAGACAGAAGTGAGAGGAGAGGATTGCCTGAGCTCAGGGGTTTGAGACCAGCATGGGCAACTTGGAGAGCCCTCCTCTCTACAATAATCCCCCCCAAAATTAACTGGTCATGGTGGCGTGCGCCTGTAGCACCAGCTACTTGGAAGGCTGAGGGGGAAGGATTACTTGAGCCCAGCAGGTTGAAGCTGCGGTGGCCATGTTCATTCCACTGTACTCCAGCCTGGGTGACAGAGTGAAACTCCAACGTCAAAAAAAACAACAAAAAAAGCCTTTTAAAAGATGTTACCAGCCGGGCTCGGTGGCTCAGCCTGTAATCCCGCGCCTTTGGGAGGCTGAGGTGAGTAGATTGCCTGAGCCAGCAGGTTCGAGACCCGCCTGGGCAGCGAGACCTCATCTCTACAATAAATCAAAAAATCAGCCGGGCATGGTAGCGCATGCCTGTAATTCCGGCTACT
>NW_007231057.1:90965-98984 GCF_000164805.1 Carlito syrichta | reverse complement strand
TTTTTTTTTTTTTTTTTTTTTTTGCGTCAAGAGTCTTTTTCACCCAGGCTGGAGTGCAGCGGCACGCTCATGGCCACCGCAGCCTCGACCTGCTGTGCTCAGGTGATCCTTCTGCTTCAGCCCTCCAAGCAGCTAGAACTATAGGTGAGCACCACCATGCCTGGTTAATTTTTGCCCAGGCTGGTCTTGAGCCCTTGAAGGTAATCCTCTCGCCTTAGCCTCTACAGGCTTGAGCCACCACACCTGGTTTATTATTATATATTTCTTAAGACAAGATCTCACTCCGTCACATAGCCTGGCGTGCAGTGGCACAATCTTGGCTCACCACAGCCTCAAACTCCAGAGTTCAAGCAACCCTCTTGCCTTAGCCTCCTGAGTTGCTGCAACTACAGGCATGTGCCACCATACCTGGCTGCTTTTATGTTTTAGAGTTGGGATCTCAGTTTGTTGCTCAGTCTGGTTATAAATTCCTGGTCTCAAGCAATCCTCCCACCACAGCCTCCCAAAGTGCTGGGATTACAGGCATAAACTACTGGCTTCATTTTTATTATATTTTTAAGAAACCAAGAGGTGTATTCTTTTCCTCATTCCACAGGTATTTATTTATATACAAGACACTTGGCTTGGTGTTTTTACAGTGCATGACAAAATATGATACCTATTCTCAAATAATTTTTGATTAGTAAGGAAGGTGTTGTATGCATACATGCACATATATGACTGCATATATCCAGACATACAAAAGTTACAAAATGATGAACACTAAAGTATAAATGCTACCTCTTCAGCATTTCATTAAACTTAATAATTCCAAAATTAAACAAATCTGATGCCCTTGTAGTTAGCCCACGTAGAATATTATTTCATTCATTTTTATAATTATTTTTTTGTTCACTCTACCAATATTTTCTTGTGGGTCTAAACAACTTTAGTGATAAGTATCATATAGAGGTGCATATTAACGTGATCAAAACATTTAAAAAATACAGATTTTCTGTGTTCTATTGCAGCACTGTTGCTAACAAAGTCATGAATACAAAGGGTTTATCTAATTTCTTATAAAACATGTATTGTGATCAGCTCTTTTTACTATTCCTGTCTATGCAATTATTCATCCTCATCAAGCTTTGTGCATCTGCTTTGTTAATTATCGATTCGTGCAATGACTGCATAGTATTTCCATTGGGTAGCATCTGCAGCTGTCCGGTTGGTGGCTTTTGAGTCAGCATTGTTTTTACATATCCACCAGAACAATGAACAATCCCATCTTTCTGAGAACCTTCCTTTATACCTGTTTCTTTTTTTCTTTTCTTTTCTTCTTTTTTCTTTTTTTGAGTCAGAGTCTCACTCTGCTGCCCAGGCTGGAGTGCAGTGGCATGCTCACGGCTACCACAGCCTCGACCTGCTGGGGTCAGGCAATATACCTGTTTCTACATGAACCATTAATGCTGAAACAAAATGATTATTTGATTATCAGTTGCTGCTCCATTTTTCAAAGAACCAATTACAAAAATCAAGTTAAAAATGTATTAAAACTGCTTTAAATAATTTATGTTTACCTTTAAGAATGACTCTCACCCTCTTTTGTTGTTGTTTTGTTTTTGTTTGTTTGTTTGTTTGAGTAGGAGTCTCACTCTGTCGCCCTGTAGTGCTGGGCGCAGTGACTGTAGTGCAGTAACACCCTCATGGCCACTGCAGCCTTGACCTGCTGGGCTCCGGTGATCCTTCCACCTCAGCCTTCCAAGTAGCTGGACCTACAGGCGCGCGCTACCACGCCTGGCTAGTTTTTGATTTATTGTAGAGATGAGGTCTCGCCAAGTTGCCTAGGCAGGTCTTGAACCCGTGGGCTCAGGCAATCCACTCACCTCGGCCTCCCAAGGCACAGGATTACAGGCTGAGTCACTGAGCCCGGCTCCTCTTACCCTTTTTAAAGCTTTACTAAACTAAAACTTTTCAGTAATAACCAAGAATGCCATTGTAGCTATCCTACTGAAATATGCTCACTTTTTTTTAATAGTCATTTTTTATGTATACTAGAAGCTTTGTATTGACGATTATTTTGATTTCTGAATATCTATAATTATTATTTCCATTTAATTTTATATTTAGAAATCACAGAAAAACAGGTTTGTTTGTTTTTGAGTTGGAGTCTCACTCTGTCACCCAGGCAGGAGGGCAGTGGCATGTCTATGGCTACCGCAGCCTCAACCTGCTAGGCTCAGGCAATCCTTCCACCTCACCCTTCCAAGTAGCTAGAACTACAGGTGTGTGCTACCACTCCCAGCTTATTTTTTGATTTATTGTTTCACCAAGTTGCCCAGGCTGATCTTGAACCCCTGAGCTCAGACAATCCTCTCACCTCAGCCTCCCAAAGTGTTGGGATTACAGGCTTGAGCCACTGCCACTCAGCTTAGAATTTTTGTTATGGATAAACAAGTTATTTCAGATGAAAGTTTAAAAGACTGAGGGGAAGATGCTTCTAGGAAACACTTTTGACTTTACTTCCTGTTCTATTGAAAGCAAGTCATAATATTCTATGTTGTTGAAAATATATGAATTGAGGAAACTTAATTGGCGCCCTGTCACTACAAAAGGACGCAGAAACTCTAGTTGTAATACTCCAGATTCTGACAAGCGTTAACACAAGCCTCAAGGCAAGCTCTAAACAATGTTTCTTGACTTATATAAGAGGGGGAAAAAAAGACATCTAGGGAATAGTTGGTAGAATTGGTTTTCTGTTGGCTGTTTCTCAAGTGAAATCTGAATGTTTTCAGGAAGTTTATATTAAGAGAATGGAATGTTTGCAGTAGGTTTATATTCAGGAGAATGAAAAGCACTAAGTGGAAACCAAATAAAAGAATGCTTTGTAAAACTGCTTCTTTTTTACGTCAGTGAAAATAGAATAGCACACAAATCCTGGGAACACCCTGATTTTTTTGTATATGTGTGATTTTTAAAAATGTTTTGTTGTAAATTATTAAGGATATTTTTAATTTTAATTTTTAATTTTAATTTTTTTGATTAGGAGTCTCACTCTGTCACCCAGGCTGGAGTGCAGTGGCATGCTCACGGCCACTGCAGCCTCAACCTGCTAGGCTCAGGCTATCCTTCTGCCTCAGCATCCAAGTAGCTGGAACCACAGGCAGGAGCCACCACACCCAGCTAATTTTTTGATTTATTGTAGAGATGAGGTCTCACCAAGTTGCCCAGGTTGTTCTCAAACCCATAAGCTCAGGCAGTCCTCTTGCCTCTGCCTCCCAAAGTGCTGGCATTACAGGCATGAGCCACCGTGCCTGGCAGGAAGGATATTTTTAATCAGCAAAAAAAAAAAAAAAATTGCCCTTAATTATATTTTGATGAAACAAAGATGTGCATTAATTTGTTCCTTCCTATTATATACAAGGTAACAAGATGATGAAAAAGACATGAAACCTACCTACTAGTATGTACATACATTTGTAAAAATGATATACATGTATCAATTATTCCTTTAGCCTATTTAACAGGGATACTGGGGTGAGGAAACCAGAGTCCCAGAACTTATGTTGTAGTGGGAGAAACAAGCAAGAACCAAGTTAACAAATGATGTAATTTCAGATACAGATAGGTGCTACAAAGTACAGTAAATCAGGAAAGTGTGCTAGATGGAGGCTTGGAGTGGTCCAGAAAGGCCTCTTTGAAAAAGTGCCTTTTTAGCTGAGACTTAAAGGACAAGAAAGAGTCAGTCATAGGGATTTTTGAGAGATGAGCATTTTAGGCAGAGAGAGTTGCAAAGACAAAAGCTCTAAGATAATAATGAACTTGGCATGATCCTGGAGGCCCATGAAGATAAGGGGAAGGGGACAGGAGAGGGGAGGGCAGGAGAGTGAAAAGATCTGAGAGGTAGGCAGGAGCCAGGAAGGAGCTTGGACTTTATTCTAAGTGCAGTTAGAAGCCACTGGAGGATTTTAAACAGGGGAGTGATGTAATATGATTTATGTGTTTAAAAATTTGCATTGGCTTCTAAGAGGACAATGAATAAGAAGTTGAGAGTAGAAGCAGGAAAATCAAGTGAGAGTCTCTAGCAGTTGGCTAAGTGAGGATGATGATGGCTCTGAATGGAATGGAAGCTGTAGAGAAGGAGAGAGGTAGGAGACTCAGGATGTATTTTGGATGCATATCAGCTATGTGGGTGAAGTAGGAAGAGAGGAAGAAGAAATTAAACATGACTCCTAGAATTCTGACTTAAGCAACTGGGTGGATAGTTGAAATGGAGACTGGAGAAGAACAGATTTAATGGGAAAATTCTATTTTGGATATGTTACATTTAATATGACATATTAAAAGATATCTAAGCCAGAATTTCAAATAGGCAGTTGAATATAAGAGCTCAGAGCTCAAAGAAGAGCCCAGACTAGAGAAATAAATTTAGGAGCCACTTACTATATGGATGGGTATTTTTACATCAACAAGACGGATGGGATCACTAGGGGAGTTTGTGTAAGCAGACAAGAGCACTCTGGGTAGAATTTAGAGTTCTTAGTCATTTAGTTGTGGGACAGAGAAAGAAGAGCAGCAAGGTTTTATATATTTATCTATAGATCTATCTCTATATACATAAAGAGTAATGTATATAACTGTGTGTGTGTCTTTGTATGCATTTATGTGCATATATACACATATATGGCTTTTTTCTGAACTTTTTTTTTTTTTTTTTTAGTCAGAGTCTCACTCTGCCACCCAGGTTGGAGTGCAGTGTCTTGCTCACAACCAACCCAGTATTGACCTGTTGGGCTCAGGCCATTCTTCCGCCTCAGCCTTCCAAGCTGGAACTACAGGCATGTGTCACCACGCCCAGCTTATTTTTTTTTATTTATTGTAGAGACGAGGTCTCACTAAGTTACCTAGGCTGGTCTTGAACCCTTGGACTTAGGCAATCCTCTCGCCTCGGCCTCCCAAAGTGCTGGGATTACAGGCTTGAGCCATTGCACCCGGGCTTTTCTGAACTGTTTTAAGAGTAGCTTGCAGACAGGTCCTGTTAACCCTAAATACTTCAAAGTATGTATGTACATATGAAAATATATATCTGTATATGTGTGTATATACATATGTATTACACACTACATATCTGTATATGTTTATGTGTATATATATATATGCATAGTCTTGTGTCATTAACATTGGGGTTATGTTCTGAGAAATGTGTCACTAGGCAATTTCATCATTGTGTGAACATCGTAGAGTGTACATATACAAACCTAGATAGTACAGTTTACTCTACACCTAGGTTATATGGCATATGCTCCTAGGCTACAAACCTATACATCATGTTACTATACTGAATACTAGAGGCGACTGTAACACAATGCTACGTGTTTGTGTATCTAAATATAGAAATGGTAGAGTAAAAATACTGTATTATAATCTTATGGGACCCCTGTTGTATATGTGGGTCAATCATTGACCAAAACAATGATAGGTATGTATATGTATACATGTGTGTATATGTATATATGTGTGTGTGTGCGTACGTGTGTGTATTTAGAGAGAGAGAGAAAAAAAATCCAATGTAGTAGAATCTTAATGTATCAGGAAATCTGGGTGATTCCTGGAATCCAGGAATCTTTGTTACATTTTTTTCCCCTCTCTCTATGTATATGTGTATAAAACTTTGGCAACTTTTCCATAAGTCTGAAATCATCTAAAAATAAAGTGGTGCCATTTGAGTACTAAGGTGGAAGAGGTCCTCACAATGACTAGATAGTACATCTTTTCTTTTCTTTGTTTTTTTCAGTTGGAGTCTCACTCCGTTGCCCATAGAGTGCAGGGGCTCGCTCACTACCACCATAGCCTCAACCTGCTGGGTTCAGGCGATCCTTCCACCTTAGCCTTCCAGTAGCTAGAACTACAGGCACACACCACCACGCCCGTCTAATTTTTTAATTTATTGTAGAGACCAGGTCTCGCCAAGTTGCCCAGGCTGGTCTCCAACTCATGGGTTCAGGCAATCCTCTCGCCTCCACCTCCCAAAGTGCTGGGATTATAGATGAGCCACTCTACCCCCCCAGATAGGAAATCTTGTAAGGCTTGATATTCAGCTAGATTAATATTTAGGATATTCAAAGGTAATGATCAGAATATTTTGGTAGTGGGATCAGAGTGAGAATGCCATGATGGTGGCAAAGACCAGGGTTTGTTCAGGGAATAGCAAGTGATTAAGTTCTGAGTTCTGTTCTTTCCTTGGCATTGAACACTAAGCAAAGTGGGTGGGAAGGTCATCTGCAGCTAGTAGAAAGGTGGGATGGGAAATGTGATGAAGAATGTGATAGGGATTCAAGTGGATAAGAATGAAAGGATTCTGAGCAACATTAAGGGCCCAGTTAAAATAGAATTGGCTCAAGTTCTTGTCTTTTTTTTTTTTGAGTTGGAGTCTCAGTCTGTCACCCAGGCTAGAGCGCACTGGCAGCCTCAACCTGCTGGGCCACTGCACCCTCAACCTGCTGGGCTCAGGCGATCCTTCCACCTCAGCCTTCCAACTAGCTGAAACTACAGGTGCAAGCCACCATGCCCGGCTAATTTTTTTTATTTATTGAGGAGATGAGGTCTCGTCAAGTTGCCCAGGCTGGTCTCAAACCTGTGGGCTCAGGCAATCCTCTCACCTCGGCCTCCCAAAGTGCTGGGATTATAGGCGTGAGCCACTGTGCCTAGCTAAGTTCATGTCTTTCTTTGGCAATGTTCAATAAGCCAGGAACAACAGAGAAAAGAGAAGGCTATAGATTAGAAAGTTAAATGCAGCATGAAGGACAAGAGACCAAGAAGAATAGTATTGCAATGATTTCTCTTGAAGTCTGGCTGGGTAAGGAGCAAGTGAGGCATAAATCAAGCTGGGCAGTGTTTGGGAAGGCCAATGGCAAGCTCTGGAAAGCTTAGACTAATCATAGTCTTGTTTCTTCATCTACTGTTTTAAGGCGCGGTATTAGGTGATCTGTAAATTTCCTAGCATCTCTAAGGTTTTGTTTTGTTTTGTTTCGGGGGGCTTTTTTTTGAGTTGGAGTCTCACTCTGTCACCCAGACTGGAGTGCAGTGGCCGTTCCCGGCCACCGCAGCCTCGACCTGCTGGGCTCCGGCGCTCCTTCCGCCTCAGCCTTCCAAGTAGCTGGAACTACAGGTGCGCGCTACCACACCTGGCTCATTTTTTTTTTTTTTCTTTTTTATTGTAGAGATGAGGTCTCGCCAAGTTGCCCAGGTGGGTCTCGAACCTGCGGGCTCAGGCATCCACTCACCTCAGCCTCCCAAAGGCGCGGGATTACAGGCTGAGCCACCGAGCCTGGCTTGTTTTGTTTTTAATTCTCTTTTCTCCTGGCCTTTTTTTCAGAATAGACTGAGCGACTTTGCATGTGACCCCATAGAAAGGGGTAGGGTAGGAGGTCGGGTTTAATAACCTGGGCATGGTTACAAAGCCCAAGCTATAACATTCATTTTAAATTAGGGCCAAAAGTTGAGAAAGGGAAATGGCCTGAAGGTTAGTATTAGAGGTGGGTGGTAGGAGGATCTTGGAGGTTTAGTAGGAATGAGCAGCAGTGAAGGGGAGATAAGGATTCAACATTAGAATCATGAGGGCAGGCTTGGGGTTTGAAACCTTGGAGATGGAGCTTATTCAAAGTGTTGATTAGAGTCCAAGTGGTCACACGTGGGCGGATGAGAACAAGCGAGGAGGAGGTTAGTAGAGTTGGAAGGTATAAGGAATGGTGAGGCCCATGGTGTAGAAGATTGTGGTCCTGGCACTTAATAGGTCCTCAAGAAATGTTTGCTGATGAAGTCTCAGGACCTCAATCTCCTACACTATGGCTTCACCATCCCATTCTTCCTCAGACAGTGAGAAGCAGGGAAGAGGGAGTAAAAGCAGATGTCATGACTCCAACATCTGGAAGGATTAATGAAAGAATCATGAACCAAGGATTGGAAGTAGTATGTGAGGATAAATTTTTTTTTTTTTGAGTTGTAGTCTCACTCTGTCACCCAGACTGGAGTGCAGTGGCC
>NW_007231057.1:75107-90640 GCF_000164805.1 Carlito syrichta | reverse complement strand
TCACCTCAGCCTCCCAAAGGCACGGGATTACAGGCTGAGCCACCGAGCCCGGCTAGGATAAATTTTTGAAGTGTTTAGAAGATCATGAAGTTCATGACAGACATCGATGTTGCACAAATTACCTGGAACATTTTCTTCTATCAAATTTAAGGAGAAGATTTCATCTTTGATGTTCAAAAAAGGGACTGTGATGTTTAAAAACACTGAATGCTTCTATTTTATAATATTTAATAATGACTTTTCTTTAGCATGGGATCATTCAAAAGCTAAGTTTGCAAAAATAGTCTTAAGAAATCTAGATATGGAAAAGTAAAGTCATCAATATAAGAAATTACAGTGTGATAAGTATAATAATTATAAAATAATTCTTCCTCTTTATGAAAGGATGTACTTTGGTACTTTAAATATGAATTCCCCTAATATCCTTATTAATCATGAGAAAATAAAAAGATTAAAGCTGTATGCATTTTTATAATAGTCTATTGAAATAAAGGAGATATGCCTGTAGTTGCATTGATTTTTGGAAACAATATAACAGGTTCAGAAAACACACTATGTTTACCCTCACTCTGGAATCTGAAACATTTTTATCAATTAGAAAAGAGAAAAAAAAAAAAACCTGTGGGAAACTAAGAACCATTAATAGTAGAGATTATAACAAATAAGATAGCCCTTTTAGTAACATGTAGATACTATCCTTTGATTGTTCTTATTTCTTCATTATAATAAATGTGTAAAAGAAATGGCTCTTCAGCCATATCACCTGAGGTAGGGAACTTGAGTTTAATCCTTCTTGCCACCGCTTTATGATTAGGTCTTGGCCTTTTCTCTCCCTGTAAAAATAAAAATATTTATGTTACTGTATCATCTCATGAGTTAAATGAGAACTGTGTGTGAATATATTTTGTAAAGTTAACTGTAAGCATATAGCATTTGGAGTGTTCTTGTTGAAGCCTACATTTCACATTTTTTATGTTTTTTAGCCCTTCAATTTTATCTGTAAAAGATTTTTTTTTTGCGTGTTTAAAAGGAAGAGTCTTAGAAGGAGTAAATACTCATTTTCTTTTTCTTCTTCTTTCTTCGAGTTGGAGTCTCATTCTGTTGCCCAGGTTGGAGTGCAATGGCACACTCATCGCCAACTGCAGTCTTGACCTGTTGATCTTTCCACCTCAGTCTTATAAGTAGCTGGAACTGCAAGTGCATGCCACCATGCCTGGCTAATTTTTTGATTTATTTTAGAGATGGTCTCGCCAAGCTGCCCAGGCTGGTCTTGAACCCGTGGGCTCAGGCAATCCTCTCACCTCAACCTCCCAAAGCACTGGGATTATAGGGATGAGCCACCGTGCCTGACCAGGAATGAAAAATTAGAAGCAAGAGAAAATGTGCACTAACAGGATAATGAGTACATACGTTACAAGCATATTTATATAATAGAATTTAGCAGTGAAAATGAATGAAATGCAGCTGTAGCTATTAGTGAGGATAAATTTCATAAAGGTAATATTGAGACAGAAAATGTTGCAGAAAGAAATGTATAATGAAAGCAAATTTATTTATTTATTTATTTATTTATTTTGAGTTGGAGTCTCACTCTGTCACCCAGACTGGAGTGCAGTGGCCGCTCCCGGCCACCGCAGCCTCGACCTGCTGGGTTCCTGCTATCCTTCCGCCTCAGCCTTCCAAGTAGCTGGAACTACAGGCGTGCACTACCACGCCCGGCTGATTTTTGATTTATTGTAGAGATGAGGTCTCGCCAAGTTGCCCAGGCAGGTCTCGAATCCGCAGGCTCAGGCAATCCACTCACCTCAGCCTCCCAAAGCGCTGGGATTACAGGCTGAGCCACCGAGCCTGGCTGAAAGCAAATTTTATATAAAATGCTACATATTGTTATGGATGTAGATGGAATAAAAGTATGCATATTCCCATGGAAATGACAAACATCAGAATCAAGATAGATTTATCCCTGAGCAGTGAGAAGGTGAATGAGTTTAGGAAGGAACACACAGGGGATTTCAATTATATGTAGCATGTTTTATTTTTTTAAAAGCAGGTGGCTGGTACATGGTTGTTTTATTATTCACTTCTTTTTTATTGTAAACTAGATATATTTCATAATATAACTTATAAAAGGAGAGAAATCATCCTAGCATATAAACTGAAGAATGAACTACCAAGGGTTAAGAACAGAAGGAGGCATGGTAGGAGACCACTGCAGTAGCCTGGAAGAGTAGATTTGAATATCTAGCATGTTTTCTGGCACATAGTAAGTGTTTCACATACAGGAGATATTTAGTTGTGGTGGTTGCTATTATTACCATCATCACCTTCAAGGTAAAGACCAAAGACATAAGGAGATTGTGAGGAAAGAGAAACTAAATATTTTGAGTAGCTATCTTGTGTTACGTGGTTTTTTTGTTTTTGTTTTTTGTTTGTTTTGTTTTGGTGAGTAGAGGTTGCCTAGGCTGGAGAGCAGTGGCACAATCATGGCTCACCACAGTCTCAACTTCCTGGCTCAAGGGATCCTTCTGCCTCAGCCTCCCAAGCAGCTGAGAGTTTAAGTGTGCCACAATACCCCACTAATTTTTTTTTCCACGAGGAGTCAAGGTCTCACTGTGATGCCGAGGCTAGTCTTGAACTGGGCTCAAATGATCCTCCTGCCTCCGCCTCCCAAAGTGCTGGGGATTACACATGTGAGCCACAGTGCCTCACCCTCTTTCAATCTTGACTAGAATCCAGTTGAGGTAGTTATAAAGAAACCAAGGCTCACAGAAGTGATAGCCAGAAGGCACAACGGCTGCATAAATTTCTAATGACTCATTTTCCAATGTTGTTTAAAACACACTCCCAGAACACCCCAAGTACACACCTCTTTCCTGTCTAGCACCTGAAAAAAATCGAAGCATCAAAGCATCTTTTCCCTTTGTTCATAAGTAGCACATTCTGGGTTAAATATCAATAATTGCATGCCTTATTACTTATTACAGAATGATTTTGGATCATATCTTCCTCCATTTTTCACCTACCCCATCTGCCCCTTCTCACAACTCTGCGGAAGACAGGGCAGTTGATTATTCCTGTTATACAGATAAGTGAATGAAAATACAGAAGCTAAATTAGAGGTTCTTAACCCGATATACATTACATAAATCCTATGTTAAATAGCTTATTATTGAGTGGGCGTTTTTCTAGGTAGAAAGCTTTAATTATATTTTAAAAGGAGTCCGTGGCTTCTCCCAAAAGGTTAAGGAAAAAAAAAAAAAAATACATGGATTAAGTGATTTGCTTAAAGCCTAAGGTCGCCGGTTCCTGATGGAGCCCTGACCCCAAGCAATTTTCCCTACCTCATGCCCAGAATTCAGCTCATTACAATCTATAGCATTAACATTCAAACAAAGATATTGGTAAGTACTTTTTGTAATGCTTTCCGACTGCTAAGATGGAAATGATATTAAATACATTGAAACATCTTACTTGGGAGTAACAGTTCTGTCTTGTTCAGCTGTTGGACAGTCACTCTGTACTCTACAAGGGTGTGACTTTTCAGATGAACAAGTCAAGAACTGTCGCTTTCCCAAGCCCTGCCGCAGACTTGCTACAGAAGAAAGGAATCTGATACAGCAACCATGTAACAATTTTACGATTTCGAGTACCCTAGAAAGAATAAGCATGAGACACAGCTTGATCTGGGTGGACAGCAAGATCACGAGCTAAGAACGAGATTTTCATTTCTCCTGGACCAGTTGCTTAACGCCTCCGGGTGTTCCTTCTCTCGGCTGTAAAAGGAAGAATCCTTAGAATTCTTCCAGCTCCAACATTTTATACAACTGGAAGGGATTTGAAATAAGAGTTTTGTGTATGACGCTACACAGCCTGTTATGATAGTCTTCTTTTCCCAAAGAAAAAGGTCCCCAGCGCCCAGGGTGGGTCACTTGGTCAGCGGCCCCAGGCGTCCGGGAACCTGCGGGGCCCGCCTCTCCCCAGGGCCGAGCCTGCGGTCCCCCTCCTGGGGAAGTGGGGGCGGCGGGCGGAGACAAAGCTGCGGAAGGCCGAAAGGCCAGCGACACTTCGAACACAAGTGCTCGCAACGCTTTATTTAGGAATGAAGGAAGACAGAAACGCCCAAGCGCGGCGGGTGCTCAGGAATCGGCTGGAACTGGGTGTGGAGTGCGAGCGAAGCGGGTGGGGCCTCGTGCCGGAGGCGGTTGAAGGGTGGAGGGGCAGACCGTGCCGCCTCCCGCCTCCTCCCCGCCGCGGAGGCTGGGAAGCGGTCGAGAGCAGAAGGGGAGCCAGCCCCTGCGAAGCGCCGGGTCCCAGCGAGGCCACGTGACTGAGCCCAGGGGCGGGGAGAGGCGCGCCCCGCCCAGTGCGCATGCTCGCGGCTCGGGGCGCTGAAATTCAAATTTGAACGGCCGCAGAAGGCCGAGTCTGACCCTGGAGGCTGAGGGGAAGAGGAGCGTCGTCTGTGGGAGAGTTCCCCCCGCCCCGGACTCCTCGTTTTCTCCAGGAGACACACGGAGCCGAGACTCACTTCTTTTCTTCTCCTGAATTTGAACCAACGTTTGCATCGCCTCGTACTCGACACGCGGCGCCTGGGGCGATGGATCCGTTTACTGAGGTGAGAAAATGTGCGGGCGCAGCCAGCCATGACCCCTCCAGTCCCCCTCTGTTCCTCGGTTCTGTCAACCGAGGCGGCGAGCGCCTGCGCGCGCGTGCGCAGTGTGCGCGTGCGGGGGTCGGGGGTCGGGGGTCGGGGGTCGGGCGCCGGGCGCCGGCGCGGCGGGGCGTGGCGTGGCAGTGCTGGGGTAGCCGAGCCCGGTCAGATTCTGTGTCTCGGGCTCGTCTGAGACTGGGAGGAGAGCTCAGCGTCTGTTCTACAAGGCGGTCGTGAAAAGTCTCCCGTCAGCCCCCGTTATGGTAATGCCAGTCTGCAGTCTCCTCCCTCCCGAGCGGGGCTTGGGGCCTGGCGGAACGGGTCCTGCTGGAAAACGCTGGAAGACCGCACAGGGTGGGGTCGGGGCCCGGGTGACTCAGGGCTGGGTGCGCGGCCGCCGCCGGGGAACGGCATGGAATGTGATTTGCGGAGGACGAAATTCCTGCGAACGCTCCAAGCAGCAGATGCTGGGAGCCGCCGCATTCGTTCATAAAATGTCAGTGGTTCCTTCAGACCCCATTGCTCAGCCAACCTAGCGAAGCAGTTTCACACCCGGCATGGACACTTGAGTTGGAAGGAAACCGTGCTGGCTGGCTAGCTGACTGTGGACGAACCAAAATGATCAGCCCGCGATTGAAAACACCAGAGCAAAGAAAGTGAAGTGGAACGCTCCCCGCCACCGCAGCCCCCACCTGCCGTCCTTCCGCCTCCGCCTTTCAAGTAGCTGGAACACGCTCAGCTACTTTTTTGATTTATTGGTAGCGACGAGGGCTCGCCACTTTGCCCAGGCTGGTCTCGAACCTGCAAGGCAGTCCTCTCGCCTCCGCCTCCCAAAGTGCTGGGATGACACACATGAGCCACCGCGCCCGGCCTCCTTTAGCTTTTGTGGAGAATGAACGTTGTCAACGTTCAGGAGTGTCTTGTTGCCTGTGGTCCACTGTCTTTTATTTCAGGACAGTTCCTCTTTCTTGAGGTTGTTGTGCAAGTTTCCAACTGCAATATTCTTGAGTGTTTCGTTTTTTGAGTGGGCCTAAAGGTGTGTCGACACTGGTTTCAAAAACTTAAATGCTTTCGAGAGTAGTAATTCTTTTTGGGGGGATGTAATTACGGTCCCAATAAGTTATGTGTAAGATATTAAAGATTTCGTCCATTAAGAGTTTACTTGTCTTCAAACACAACAGTATTCTATTTTTCTGTTTCAAATTCCCAGTCATCTCATGGAAAACACATCAATTTGTTCTTCTTCCCTAAAGATTCTAGAAAAATTGAGAGCCCATTTTTTTTTTTTTTTTTTTTGAGTTGGAGTCTCACTCTGTCGCCCAGACTGGAGTGCAGTGGTCGCTCCCGGCCACCACAGCCTCGACCTGCTGGGCTCCAGCGATCCTTCCACCTCAGCCTTCCAAGGAGCCGGAACTACAGGCACACGCTACCACGCCCAGCTAATTTTTTGATTTATTGTAGAGATGAGGTCTCGCCTGCCCAGGCAGATCTCGAACCCACGGGAGAGCCCATTTTTTGTATCAGCTTTAAAGTGGGGCTAGCTGGTCCTGCACCAGATATCTTTCACTTACATTGGAGTTAAAAAGGATACATTTATTTTTTGTTATTAACTCAGAATAGGATTCTTTAAAACATTGGCCCTGTTGCCATGTGCAGTGGCTCATGCCTGTCATCCCAGTATTTTGGGGAGCAGAGGTGAGAGGATTCCGTGAGTCTAGGGGTTTGAGACCAGCTTGGCAACTTGGTGAGAACTCATTTCTACAATAAATCAAAAAATTAGTTGGGCATGGTGGCACGGGCCTGTGGCTCCAGCTACTTAGAAGGATGAGGAGGGCAAATCATCTGAGCCCAGCAGGTCGATCCCTATTATGTGTTCTCCTAAGTAGCTGACAGGAACAAAGCATTTTCAAAGTTGGCTGAACATTGTACTTCATTTTACTTAACAGTGTTATTTTGAAGCAGTACAAATCTCAGCTGTAAGAAACTTTCTGTTTAGATCATTTTAGAATGCACTCAGAAAAACATATGATTTAATATGAACAGTTTATATTATGAAAACTTAGATCAGTTGCAGTTGAAATAAACAGCTTTGACATCTTTTCCTTAATTGGTAATGCCCGAACTGTTTGAATTGGTTCCAACTATTAGGTGCATGATTATAGCATTCATAACATTTTTGCACAGTGAAATGAACTTCTGGTCAGTTCTTGGTCTGAAAGGACTTTCTCAACCAGGGTTTTTCCTCAGAACTGTCAAACAGATTATTGGGGAGAATATTTTCCCAATTCTCCCAAGGTTGATTTATAACTAATGCCATCCTACAAATGTAGGGAAGAAATTAATTCACATTAATGCCAGAGTATCAGGGCTTAATTCTCTTGGTAACTCTGGTTGAGAAAGATTACTATCATTCTAAACTCTGCAATTAAGACTTCTGCACTGGTCCTCCTCCCAGCAGTCACAGTGCTGCTCTGGCACACACTGCCTTTCCCTGTCCCATCTACCTGGCAAACTCTCATGTGTCCTCCAGCTTGTAGTTCTCCTTTCTTCAGACAGGAGATCACGTTTCACAATGCTCATCTCACTTGAATTTTACTGTCAAATGTGTTTACACATTGAACATATTTTCTGCCAGAATATGAGCTTCATGAATGCAGGGACTGTTCTTTACAGGGATATTATCCCTGATGTCAAGCACATCCAATATTATTTTGCTGAATTAAGTTAAAAGATAGCCATTAGGTGCAAATTATTTTACAAACAAATAATTGCATATAACAGTAACTGTTAGAACATTTTAGCAATTTCTTTTTTATAGTCTCATTCTTTCCCCCAGGCTGGAGTGGAGTGGCTCAATCACGGCTCACTGTAACCTCGACTTCCTGGGTTCAGGCAATCAGCCTCCGCCTCCGCCTCCGAAGTAGCTGGGACTACAAGTGCATGCCACCATGTCCAGCTAATTAAAAAATTTTTTTGTAGAGATGTGGCCTCGCTGTGTTGTAAAGGCTGGTCTCGAATTCCTGGTCTCAAGTAATCCTGGCCTTGGCCTCCCAAAGTGCTAGGATTTATGGGTGTGCGCTACCATGCCTGGCCTCATCTGGAATAACTCACTTCCTGATTATGTTATTGCAATGTTTACTTTTTTTTCTCTTTTAAAAAATTTTTTATTTTAAAGATGTGAGGTGGCCGGGCTTGGTGGCTCAGCCTGTAATCCTAGCACTTTGGGAGGGCGAGGCAAGTAGATTGCCTGAGCCTGTGGGTTCGAGACCAGCCCAGGCAACTCAGTAAGCCCTCGTCTCAACAATAAAAATAAAAAATTAGCCAGGCATGATAGCGTGCGCCTGCAGCTCCGTCTACTTGGAAGGCTGAGGCAGAAGGATCACCAGAGCCCAGAAGGCTGAGGCTGCAGTGGCCATGAATGTGCCACTGCACTCCAGCCTGGGTGACAGAGTGAGACTCCAACTCAAGTAAAACAAAACAAAAAAAGATGTGAGATGCACTTCAGGATTAGGTACAAGTAGTCATTGTACAGGAAAAGTTTGGGCTCCCCTTTGTGCAATGTTTAATTTTGTATGTGTCTACAGTTTGAAGAAGAAGGTGTGATATTTGAAGGAATGTATCTTATGTTTTTAAAAATGTTTACATTCCTGATAAACAATTACAGGGAGGGACTACTTTTATTGAGCTGTTAAGTTTATTTTTTTAAATGTTTAATTTTTGAGTCAGAGTCTCATTCTCACCCAGGCTGAAGTGCAGTGGCATGCTCATGGCCACCCCAGCATCAACCTGCTGAGCTCAGGCAATCCTTCCACCTCAGTCTTCAAAGTAGCCAGAACTACAGGTGCACGCTACCCCAGACACAAGGTCTCATCAAGTTGCCCATGCTGGTCTCAAACCCCTGGGCTTAGGCAGTCCTCTCGCCTCAGCCTCCCAAAGTGCTGGGATTATAGACTTGAGCAACCTGTTAAGTTTATATACTTCAGATAAATTATTTCCTTTAAATTAATAACTTTGGCCTGGCACGGTGGCTCATGCCTATAATCCCAGCACTTTGGGAGGCCGAGGTGAGAGGATTGCCTGATCCCACAGTTTCGAGACCAGCAAGGGCAACTTGGCAAGACCTCATCTCTACGGTAAATGAAAAAATTAGCCATGTGGTGGCGCGTTCCTGTAGTTCCAGCTACATGCTACTGCACTCCAACCTGGAGACTGAATGAGACTCCGACTCAAAAAAAAAAAAAATGTAATTAATTAATGAATGACCTTGTTTATTAACCATATTTCACAGATTAAGACCCTTTTTTTTTTTTTTTGCTTATCTATTTTTTTAAATCTGGGAATTTTTGAACCTAATGTAAACAGTAGAACACTTGTGTGTGCTTGAATGACAAAATGACTTTTTTTGTTGTTACCCATTGCTCATGGTAACTGAAGCTATATTGACTCTCAACTGTTCTAACTGACCAGAATGGAATGTAGGCATGTCCATGAATGAATATAATTAGGTTATTGTTGTATCTGGGGAGTGATACATTTTGTCATGGGAAATTCATCAGACATATGAATTTGCAACAAAACGATCATTCTTGAGTTTGTCAAAGGAATCTTATATAGGGGTTGAAGATCTTGTGTTTTGGAAGGCATTTGGTTCATAGTTTATTCTTACAGTGATAACGTATTTCAATTTAGCGTCACTTCTTTCAGTGAACCTTAACTTAGAAAATCATTCCTAAGAATACAGAGTTGTGCCTTTCTTTTTTTTTCAATTTTTAAAATTTTAAAGATGTGGGGTAAAGATGTTCATTATGCAGGTACCCTTGTTGATGAGGTGCACCCCTCCCTCCCCTGGCAGTTTCCCTCAACTCCCAATCCCACCCCTGCTCCTGTGCCTTCTTTCAAATTTAGCTCAAACTACTTTTGCATACTCAGAAGAATTTCTTTCTTTCTTTCTTTTTGAGTTGGAGTCTCACTCTGTCTCCCACGCTAGGGTGCAGTGGCACGTTCACAACTGCTGCAGCCTTGACCTGATAGTCTCAGGTGATCCTTCCGCCTCAGCCCTCCAAGTAGCTGAAGCTACTGGCATACACCACCACATCCAGCTAATTTTTTTGATTTATTGTAGAGATGAGATCTCACCAAGTTGCCCAGACTGGTATTGAACCTGTGGGCTCAGGCAATCCTCTCACCTCGGCCTCCCAAAGTGCTGGGATTATAGGCGTGAGGCACCATGTCCAGCCCAGAAGAATTTTTTAAAGTTGTTACTCTAATTAATTTTTAAAACTATCTTTTTTTTTTCCCCTTATGTAGAATTGTTGATCTTAAACCCATGAGAAGAAAGCTAACCCTAGACTTCTTCAGGTCCACATTTCTTTGCCTCCAATTCTTATGTGTCTAAAGACTAGGAACCAAAGACATGCTTTTGTAGGAGGGTTCTTATTATCCTTTTTTTTTTTTTGAGTGGGAGTCTCACTCTGTCATCCAGACTGGAGTCCAGTGGCATGTTCATGGCCACCACAGCCTCGACCTGCTAGGTTCAGATAATCTTCTGCCTCAGCCTCCCAAGTAGCTAAAGCCACAGGTGTGTGCCTCCATATCTGGATAAATTTTTTTTTTTTTTTTTGAGTTGGAGTCTCACTCTGACGCCCAGACTGGAGTGCAGTGGCCACTCCCGGCCTCCACAGCGTCGACCGGCTGGGTTCCGGCGATCCTTCCGCCTCAGCCTTCCGAGTAGCCGGAATTACAAGCATGTGCTACCACGCCCGGCTGATTTTTTTTGATTTATTGTAGAGATGAGGTCTTGCTGACCAGGCGGGTCTCGAACCCGGGCTCAGGCAATCCACTTACCTCAGCCTCCCAAAGGCGTGGGATTACAGGCTGAGCCACTGAGCCCGGCCCTCTGGCTAATTTTTAAAAATTTATTGTAGAGACGAGATCTCACCAAGTTGCCCAGATTGGTCTCGAACCGCTGGACTTAGGCAATCAATCCTCTCGCCTCCGCCTCCCAAAGTGCTGGGATTATAGGTGTGAGCCACCGTGCCTGGCACATTTATATATAAGTCAGAAGTCTGAAGTTAATTTTACTGGGTTAAAATCACAATGTCAGCAGGATTGCGTTCCTTTTGGAGGCTCTAGGAGAGAATCTGTTTTTGGCCTTTTCTAACTTCTAAAGGCCATGTGCATTTCTTGGTTTATGGCCCCCTTTCTCTATCTTCAAAGTCATCAATCACATAACTCTGACCTCCACTTTTATTGTCACATCTTCCCTGACTCTGACCTTCCTGCCTTCCCCTTTTCCTATGTAAGGATCTTTGTGACTACATTGGGCCTACCCAGATAATTCATAATAATCTCCATCTGAAGATTTTTAGTCCTGTCAGTCAAGTTTCCCTTTTGTCCAATAAGGCACCATATTCACAAATTCAGGCCATTAGGACAAAAACATTCAGGGATCATTATTTTTTCTATAATGGCAGCTTAAAACAACCAACTTTGTTTCTTATGATTCATTCAGTCAGTGATTTATGTTGGGCTCAGCTGGGTTGTTATTCTGCAGGGGTCATACAGAAATCTTCAGGGATCTGGCAAATTATCTGGGACTGGATGGTCTAAGATGGTCTTATTCACGTGTCTGGTGGTTGATGCTGGCCATTAGCTGAGCCATGTGTCTCTAGTAAACTTAACCTGGGCTTCTTCATGTGGTGGCAGTGGTCCAAAGAGAGAGAGCCCAAACTGTAAGATCTCTTGATGCCTAGGAAGTCATACAGTATCACTTCTGCCACAATTTATTGGTCAAAGCAAATCACAAGTCCAGCTTAGATTCAAGGGTGGGGAAAAAGGTTCTACCTTTTGACAGAAGCAGAAAGAATTTGTGTCCGTTTAAAATCTTATGTAACTAAATTGACACATTTTATTTCCCTTTTAATGTTCCTATTACATCTGTAATAATTATGGCATTGCATGCTCATTTAGTGAATCTTGACTTTATTACTTCAGATTTCACCTTTTTTTTTTTTGAGTTGTACTCTTACTCTGTTGCCCAGACTGGAGTGCAGTGGCCATTCATAGCCAAACACAGCCTCAATCTGCTGGGCTGGGGTGATCCTCCCACCTCAGTCTTCCAAGTAGCTGGAAGTACAGGCACACACCACTACGTCAGCTAATTTTTTGGTTTATTGTAGAGATGAGGTCTCACCAAGTTGTCCAGGCTGTCTCTCGAACCCCTGGGCTCAAGCAATCCTCTCGCCTCCATCTCCCAAAGTGCTGAGATTATAGACATGAGCCACCATGCCTGGCCACATTTCACTTTTGAAGTGTACATAACTATTATCCTGCATGACAATTGGTAATTTTAGAAGATACAGTGATTTTGTGAACATTTGACTAAACTCGTGTTTTAACACTGATATATTTATATATGTAGAAACTGCTTGAGCGAACTCGTGCCAGGAGAGAGAATCTTCAGAGAAAAATGGCTGAGAGGCCCACAGCAGCTGCAAGGTCTGTGAATCATGCTAAGAGAACTAGAGAGCCACTTTCGGAAGCAAGTAACCAGCAGCCCCTATCTGGTGGTGAAGGTAAAAGATGTGGGGAAAAGTAGAATTTGTGTTTTCTTAAAGGAGACAAACCCTAAACATTTCATTGTGCATGTAGAAGAACTAAAGTCTTTGGGAGACAAATGTAATAGTTTCTGGGGGAAAGAACAACCTTCTGTTTTTTTTCAGGGTTATTATATCAGGCCTAGAACCTATTAGGTTGGAACAGAGTTTCTTTTAACAAATATTTCAGATTAATTTATTGGACTTTATTTTCTTTAATCTACAGTTATCCTTAAAACCTGAAGGAAAGAAAAATCAAGGAGCAGGGTAACACACTGCAGTGGTGTGGGATTTTTTGCCCCTACAGTGTCAGAACAGCTGGTTTTTGAGTTCAGATGGTGTCTCTGGCACAAGGGAAGGCAGACTACTTCCATATGCTTGAAATTTAATGAGTTGTTTTCATCCTCTATTTTGCTTAACCAACTCTCTACAGCTGGACTTGAAGTTTAGGTTGTTAATCTCCAGAAGTGGTAGAATTAAATAAAAACAAACACATGACATACATACAAGCACAAACTCACCTGGAATCTTATATTATTCTTTCCTAAATTCTGGCAAACCCAGCTAGCATCACCAGCCACTGCTTTAGTCTTTTCTTGGAGTGTGGAATAGTCTGACGATAGTAGTATTCCTTAGTATAACTATAAAATACATGCAGAAAAAAGAGTGTTACAACAGAGGGCAAAACTAATAGGACAGAAAATTAGAAGAGGGCATGGGGCTGCCTCCATTATTTGGAAATTAACTATACAAGAATTTATTTTCACACATTTATGTGTTTTGAAGGGAGAGAGGGAAATACATATTAAATAGTATTTAGCCAGGAAAACAGGGCCCTGGACTTTAGTCCAGGATCTTCTGTTTTCACTGTGAGATGGATTTGTACTGTTGAGTACTATGAACTTGAAAATGAGTGCTTTGGAACTATATTTTGATGCTTAAGTAGAACTATGTGTTTGATGTTTTACTGTTGTACATAAGAACTGTAAGCTGGAAGAATTTTGTATTTATGGGTGGTGTTACATGTTAAAATAGGAACACTTAAAAAATGATTATGTGAGTTCATAGAAAATAGATCCAAAAATGAGTTACAAAAGATTAGAAAGTTTCATGATATATATTTAATTAGATTTATGTCAACGAGGGCAGTCATGGTATACCAATATTATTACTTCGGTTACTACCAGAACAAGAGCCCTATGAAGTTACAGTTTTACTTTTAAAAAGATTAATTTTTCCAGGATATATATTGAAACTCATTTTTGGGTAGAAATTAAATGCCATATGTTTGGATAGATCCTTTAAGGGCTTTTTCACTTATTTTGTAGGTGTTTATGGAAGTTTAAAATGTGATATATTAAGTAACTGTACTGGTGAATTTGTTTGGTTTTCACCAGCTAATTCAGTCACTTTTTATGTTTCTTGTCTGTTTCTAAACCTCAAGTCAGATGCCTTTCTACCCTTGCTTGTTAGTTATTGTCCATGAAAGATAGTTTCAAAGACAGAAAACCTGGTGTCTACCCTTAGCTCAGTTGTGTGACTTTAGGCGGGTAACTTAATTTGTTCAGGCTTGATTTTTCTTATGTAAAAATGAGGTGATTAGACCATAGAGTCCTTAAAATCTGTTACAACGCTGGCTTATTCTAAATATATGCGCTTTTTATTTCTTCCTGTCTTAAGATTACCTAAGATGTTATACATATATCTTTAAAATGTTATTTAAATTTCCTTTCATTAAGGTTTTTAAGCCATAAATTGTGTTTGCTTAACAAGAAATCCTTCAGCCAGGTACGGTGGCTCATACCTGTAATCTCAGCACTTTGGGAGGCAGAGACAAGAGGATTGCTTGAGCCCACAGGTTCTAGACTAGCCTGAGCAACATGGCGTGACCTTGTCTCTATAATAAATTTTTAAAAATTAACTGGATGTGATGGCATGCGCCTGTAGTTCCAGCTACTTGGAAGGCCTAGGTGGAAGTATCACCTGAGCCCAGCAGATCAAGGCTGTGATGACCATGAACGTGGCACTGCACTCCAGCCTAGGCAGCAGAGTGAGACTCTGACAAAAAAAAAAATCCTTCATATCATAGATTTCATAGATTTCTAAGTTACTGAAAGTAAGGTTTTACATATTTCTTGTTGTAACCAAAAGCACTTAAAGAAATAGAGAAAGATAATGTTTTATTAACTTGTTATGTACTTACCTCAAGTTTTCATGCTGTGAAAAATTACAGAATTTTAAATGTCTTTTTTTGTTATTTTTAATTTAGAGAAATCTTGTACAAAACCATCACTGTCAAAAAAACGTTGTTCTGGCAATAGTGAAGTCGAAGTTTCTAACTTGGAAAATAAACAACCAGTTGAGTCAACTTCTGCAAAATCTTGTTCTCCAAGTCCTGTATCTCCTCAGTTACAGCCACAAGCAGCAGATAATGTCAGTGATCCTGTGGCTGTCCCAACATCACTGCTAGGCATGAAGAGAGGACTGAACTCAAGATTGGAAGCAACTGCAGCTTCCTCAGTTAAAACACGTATGCAGAAACTTGCAGAGCAGCGGCGCCGTTGGGACAATGATGATATGACAGGTATAAATTTATAGATGTTATGGCCCATAAATCTGTTTCAATAAGATTCAATTTGATATATTGAGAATTTTATCAGTTAATACATGAAAGGTAATACTTTTGTTTAATTTATATCCTGAGTATCCTTTGCTTGCAAATGACTTGTATACCAATAGTATATTTATGATTGGTTGTATCCTCATTGAAATAGATGATGATGAGGTTCTTGGACTAGTTCAAAGAAACCTGATCCTATAACTGCATTTCCTTATATTTGCAATGAAATACAGTAGAGAACAAACTGCACTTGGCATGATTAGCATTGCTGACCCTCAGCTCTATATTCAAGAAATCCGATTTCGTAGATTCACTAATAAACTTGAGGCACTAAGGTATGCAATGCTGTTCAGTTTGGGAGAGAGAAAATGTGTTTTGTTACACTAGAAATGAGACGAAGTCGTGATCCTGGCCTTTCATGAGCCTATAATTAGGTGGGGAGCCTAAGAAGTAAATCAACAAATAATGTAATAGGGTTATTCATGCTATGATCAATTTTCTTTATCTTCCTCCTTGTTACAGAAAAAAAAAGTTTTGACATGACTTACAAAAATACCTCTATTGCAAAATAGGAAAAATAAGGAAGTTAGTGTGAAGAGAAAATTTGGGAAGGAAAAACAAAGATTTGAAAGGTAAAGCCAGCCGGCGGGATTACAGGCTGAGCCGG
>NW_007231057.1:19109-75041 GCF_000164805.1 Carlito syrichta | reverse complement strand
CCCAGCAGGTCGAGGCTGTGGTGATCGGGAGCGGCCACTGCACTCCAGCCTGGGCGACAGAGTGAGACTCCAACTCAAAAAAAAAAAAAAAGAAAAAAGAAAGGTAAATCCAGTTTATTAAATACAGGCTATAAGGTCCTCTGCTTGTTAATGGCCAATGCAAAGAGATGAAACAATATCAGTTATGTGACTAATGTTTATAAGCTAAAAGGAGAACCATCTTTGGCAATAACATCTGAGATAACTTTTGTGTGTGTGTCCTCAGAGATAACTTTGTGGGTGCCAGTAAACCTATAAGGTTTCTCAAGGTAGGCAGATGGCCTGACTCCAAGCTCAGTTCAGTAGAAGCAATTCTAAAGTGAGCTAGCACAGTGCAGGTCATCAGCTCAGTACAGGTAGATGACAGCTAAGTGGCTTTTGGGCTTTCCCCAAGGAAGCATTTCTGAGGCTGTGGCTGATGTATATCAGAATCACTTAGACCATTGGATTAGAATCTCAAAAATGTGGAGCCCTAGGGTATGCTTTTGTCTTACTTTTTTTTTTAAAAAGCTCTTTAGGTAATTCCGATGTATAGACAGAACTGAGACCAAGCGATCTAAGGAAATGGATGAACTGCACATATTTTAAGCAGTTTGTTTAACTGAAATTTTAATAAGAATTAGATAGCAGAGAGTTTAAGATTATGTTTTCAGGCAGGGATGATGATAATCTCAGGAGCAAACACTGTATTGATATGCTAGGCATTGTAAATATTTTTTGTTCTAATACAGTATAAATGTTTTTTGTTTGAATAGCATTTAATGCTTATGAAAATTTTTGAGATGCATGCCACTTTTATCTTCTCTTTATAGAAGAGGAAACTGTTCAGAGAGGCTATATAGCCTGCCCATGGTCAGGTAGCTAAAATTCAAATCCCAGTAGTTTGACTTTAGGACTCTTATTCATAACTGCTGTGACCTGCCTGGTGTTTTTTGTTTGTTTTTTATCAGATAACAGAGTACTGTTCATCTGTGGTGTCATTTAAGTAATAACTATTCATTTTGGTGCTGGGTGGCGTTAGCCATGTTTTTTTGTATAGCCTGAAGAGGCTAACCAATAAATGTACTTGAAAAGAAAGGTGCTTCATTTCTGTTTTATTTGTTATATCTTTGGGTACCAGAGTACAGATTTTCCTTTAAAAAGGGGGGTGGGGGGGTTATTGTTTAGCAACGAAGGCCCTAAACATTCTAGAGTATAAAGCATTGCAGTGATTTTTTTACCATTTTGGAAGCAAATATTAACAAACGTCTACCTCATCCTTGAAAATAAATCTTATTAAGGCACCATGTCCTGACTGATTTTAAGAAATGAAGCTTGTGAGTAAAGTGTTTGTAATGAATGGTTAGAGAATGCTTAACAGGACTGTGGGTGTAAGTTAAATGTTTTGAGAGCTTATACTAAAATTTAGTTAATCTGAAGCTTGTCTTTCTGACAGAATAGTTAGAAGAGATAGAGATCTGTCAAGTTCATTCCTAAAGCATGACAATAAAACGCCTCTGCTTAGAGGAGAGTGCCTGTTCTAAGGAAAATGATAGAGGCATGTAAGAAGGTATTGTAGGGAAGCTGGTAGTCAGGGAAACTTTTCTGGAGGAGGCAGAGGCAATTAAGCTGGACTTGCCAGCTGGCTTCAGATAGTAAAGAAAATCTAGGCAGAATAACAAGAATATAGGCAGAAAAACCAAAATATATAAAAAGCACAATGGTAAGTAATACGTTGTAGTGTATGTATAAAGAGTTGGTATTTCTGGTACATAGAGCATGTGGGAGAAAAGCAAGAGATTGTCATTTACTAAGATGAAGAAGTTTATGTCCAGGGCAATTTCTTTTTTTTTGAGTTGGAGTCTCACTCTGTCACCCAAACTGGAGTGCAGTGGCCGCTCTCGGCCACCACAGCCTCGACCTGCTGGGCTCCGGCGATCCTTCCGCCTTGGCCTTCCAAGTAGCTGGAACTACAGGCGTGCGCTACCACGCCCGGCTGATTTTTTTTTTTGATTTAGAGATGAGATCTCGCCAAGTTGCCCAGGTGGGTCTCGAACCTGCGGGCTCAGGCAATCCACTCACCTCAGCCTCCCAAAGTGCTGGGATTACAGGCTGAGCCACCGAGCCCGGCTGGTCCAGGGCAATTTCAACTTCAGATGTGTTAGGGTTGGAATGCCTGTGGATAGCCAAATGGAGGTAGTTGGTAATTGGAAGACCATGAAGGACAGACCAGGAAGACAGAAGAACTGGTAGAGAATGATATCATAAATGGAAAGAGGGTGATATATTTTAGAGAAATATATCAGGAAATATCTGTTAAGCAATGTAAAGCCTGCGACATGTACTAGCATCTAGTGACTTTAGGCAGTGGTATGGGCAGAAGGCTGGTTGAGTGAGTTGAGTGGTGAGTGAATACTGTGCAGGGAAAGAAGGGCAGTAGCTAAAGAGGGTGGATATTGAGAGTGGATGTTTATTATCGTTATTTTTGTTGTTGTTTGTTTTGAATTGGAGTCTCACGCCATAGCCCAGGCTGGAGTGCAGTGGCATGCTTGCGGCCACCGCAGCCTCGACCTACTGGGCTCTGGTGATCCTTCTGCATCAGCCTTCCAAGTAACCGGAATTACAGGCGAGTGCTACCATGCCCGGCTAGTTTTTTATTTATTGTAGAGACGAGGTCTCACCAAGTTGCTCGGGTGGGTCTCGAACCGGCGGTCTCAAGCAATTCACTCGCCTCAGCCTCCCAAAGTGCTGGGTTTACAGGCTGAGCCACCAAGCCTGGCCTATCATTATTTTTAAGATGAGTAGTATGTGAGCATACAGTAGTCTATCTGCTGGGGGATACAGTATAAGACTCCCTCGTGGATGCCTGAATCCGCAGATCGTTCCAAACCTGATTGCCAACGTTTGCAACACTTTTCTGTTATGTCTTCTGCCTACAAATGTAGTACCTTTTCCATCTTAACTAAGCACTTATCATGTACTGTAGGTATAACTTTTGCAGTTTTAGGTATGACAGCAAAACTAGCACAAATTTATTTTTCCTTCACAATCTTGTGGGTAGAAGATTCATTCTTACCGTAGATCTTAGTATCCCCAGAATATGATTTTTTTCTTTCCTTATTAAATCAAGAATTTTCACTTCAAGGGAGCCCTTTACAGTTTTCTTTGTCATAGCTGAATTGCCAGCTTCACTACTCTTGCACTTATGGATACTTTTAAGACAAATAAGACTTACTTGAGGCTGGGCGTGGTGGCTTATGCCTAAAATCCCAGTACTTTGGGAGGCTGAGGTGGGAGGATTGCCTGATCCTGAGGGTTCAAGACCAGCCTGGGCAACTTGGCGAGATTTTATCTCTACAATAAACAAAAAAATTAACTGGGAGTGGTGGTGCATGCCTGCAGTTCTAGCTATTTGGAAGGCTGAGATGGAAAGATCGCCTGAGTCCAGCAGATCGAGGCTGCGATGGCCGTGAGTGTGCCACTGCACTCCTGCCTGGGCAACAGACTGAGACTTAAACTCAAAAAAAAAAAAAGACTGGCTGGGCTTGGTGGCTTGGCCTGTAATCCCAGCGCTTTGGGAGGCCAAGGTGAGTGGATTGCCTGAGCCCGTGGGTTCGAGACCCACCTGGGCAACTTGGCAAGACCTCATCTTTACAATAAATCAAAAATTAGCCGGGCGTGGTAGCGCATGCCTATAGTTCCAGCTACTTGGAAGGCTGAGGCGGAAGGATCACCAGAGCCCAGCAGGTCAAGGTTGCAGTGGCTGG
This sequence comes from Carlito syrichta, assembly GCF_000164805.1. Classification (NCBI taxonomy): domain Eukaryota; kingdom Metazoa; phylum Chordata; class Mammalia; order Primates; family Tarsiidae; genus Carlito; species Carlito syrichta. Next base: position 71,256 of record NW_007231057.1, on the reverse strand, counting down.
GAGTGGCCACTGCACTCCAGTCTGAGTGACAGAGTGAGACAAAAAAAAAAAAGACTTAGTTGAACACAAGCACTGCAATACTATGGCAGTTGATCTGATAACCAAGATGGCTACTAGGTAATTACCAGATGGGTAGTGGTACAGCTTGGATATGCTGGACAAAGGGATGATTCTTGTCTCAGGCAGGATGGTGCAAGATTTCATCATGCTATTCTGAATAGCATGCAATTTAAAACTTATGAATTGTTTATTTCTGTAATTTTCCATTTAATATTTTTAGACTGTGATTGGCTGTAATGACATGGTAATGAAGCTGAGAAAATAAAATCAAGGATAAGGGGGAACTACTGTATATTCACATGCCACATAACGATATATCAGTCAATGATGGACCAAATATGCTATGGTAGTTCCCTAAGATTATAATACTGCATTTTTACTGTACCTTTCTTTTTTTAATTTTAAAGATGCGGGATATAATTCAGGGTTAGGTATACAAATGTTCATTATGCAGGTACCCTTGTTGATGAGGTGTACCCTTCCCTCCCCTGGCAATTTCACTCAACTGCCAATCCCACCCTCACTCCCCTGGCAGTTTTCCACTACTACCACTTCTTTTCTTTTTTAAAAAATTATTATTTATTTTTTTAATCCAGTCCTCTTTTGATGGACAGCATGGTTGGTTCCAGGTTCTTACTATTGTGAACAATGCTACGATAAACATAAGTGTGTAGGTATCTTTTTTATAGGGTGATTTGAGTTCTTCAGGGTATATTCCGAGTAGGGGGATTGCAGGGTCATATGGGAGGTTGATATTTAGAGCTTTTAGGAATCGCCACAATGGAATACTATGCAGCCATAAAAAAGAACAAAATCATGAATTTTGCAGCAACCTGAATGGAACTAGAGTTTATAATACTGAGAGATCTCTCACAGAAACAAAAATCTGAGTATCACATGTTCTCACTCAGAAGTGGACCTAGAACATCTATCATAATACTATAAGAAAAGAATTGATAATGGCAGGAAATTATGGGGGGGCAGGGAGGGGAAGAGAGGAGGGATTAACGGTAGTCAATATCTGTCTGGGGATGGGGGACACTCCTTATCAACAAGGGTGCCTGAATGATGCATATTTGTATACCTAACCCTTAACTGTACCCCACAATTTTAAAATAAAAAATGTTTAAAAAATTATTATTTATTAATTTTTTTAATTATAAAGATGTGGGTTACAATTCGGGGTTAGGAATACAAACATTGATGATGCAGGTACCCTTGTTGATGAGATATACCCCTCCCTCCCCTAGCAGTTTCCCTCAACTGCCAATCCCATCTCCCCCCCAGCAGTTTCCCATTACTGCTGAATGCTTTCTTACAGTATTATAATTGTTCAAGGACCGCTTATGAGTGAGAACATGGTATTCTGTTCTTTGTTTCTGTGATAGATCACTGAGTATGATCGACTCCAAGTTGCTGCAAAGTCCATATATCTGTCCTTCTTTAAGGCTGCATAATATTCCATTGTGTATATGTACCACATTTTCTTTATCCAGTCCAGCTTCGATGGCAGCATGTTTGGTTCCATGGTTTTGCTATTGTGAATAGAGCTGCAGCAAACATGGCGTGTACAGGTATCTTTTTTGTAGAATGATTTGAATTCCTTTGGGTATATTCCCAATAGGGGATGACTGAGTCATATGGAAGGTCAATTTCTAGTTTTTTCAGAAATTGCCACACTGAATTCCAAAGAAGTTATACTAGTTTGCATTCCCACCAGCAGTGTAGAAGCATTCCTTTTTCTCCGCATCCTCACCAGCATCTGTTGTTGTTTGTTTTATTAATGTTGGCCACTCTTATTGGGATTAGGTGGTATCTCAATGTAGTTTTGATTTACAATTCTCTGATGATTTTTACTGTACCCTTTCTATGCTTAGATGTATTTAAATGCACAAATACTTAACATGGGGTTACAGTTGCCTACAGTAGCCAGTGCAGTAACATGCTGTACAGGATTGTAGATTAAAAGCAATAGGCTATACCATATAGCTTAGGTGTGTAGTAGGCTATGCCATCTCGGTTCTTGTAAGTATACATGATGATGGTCACACAACAATGAAATCACCAAACGATGCATTTTTCAGAATGTATCCCCATGACTGTGTTAATGTGCAGAGAAGAGTTTATAGAGAGGGGAAAATGTTATTTGGAATAAGATCCCTGAGAAGTTCTTAGAGATGTAGAATTGAAAATTTAGGCAGAGGTAGAAACCTTAGACAGGAGGGATACCTTTTTCTTTGGTTGAATTTGGGGAACAGGAAATGCCATGAACCTTGGCTTCCCTATATACATATTTTGTGTGCATATGGGCCTAGTTAAGTGCCCTATTTGGGATTTATCTTCAAATAAAGTAACTGTGTAGAAAAATAGTTGATTTAGTCTAGCCCTGTGCTCTTCAATACAGTAGCCACTAGCCATATGCAGGCATTTAAATTTAAATTAATTAAAATGAAATAAAGTTTAGTTTCTCAGTTGCTCTGGCCACATTTCAAGTGCTCACTAGTCACATGTAGCTAGTGTTTACTGTGTTGAACAGCAAAGATAGAGTGCATCTCCATCCTCATAGAATGTTCTGTTATATAGCACTAGTCTAATCCATTTTTAAAACAAAATTTCCTGTGGGATACATAATCTTAAATTGTGCAGTGTTATAACATCATTAATTAATTCTTTTGGTTTTTTTTTTAGTTAGAGTCTCACTCTGTCACCCAGGCTGGAGTGCAGTGGGACACTCATGGCCACCCTAGCATCGACCTGCTGGACTCCAGAGATCCTTCCACCTCAGCCTTCCAAGTAGCCAGAACTACAGGCGTGCTCTACCACGCCTGACTAATTTTTGATTTAACGTAGAGATGAGGTCTTGCCAAGTTTCCCAGGCTGATCTTGAACCCACAGGGTCAGGCAAACCCCTTGTTTCGACCTCCCAAAGTGCTGGGATTACAAGCTGAGCCACCGAGCCCAGCCATGAATTAATCCTAAAAATATAACCTAAACTGGGTGCATTGACTCCAAATGTAACCCCAGCACTTTGGAAGGCAGAGGTAAGAGGACTGCCTGATCCCAGGGGTTTGAGACCAGCCTGGGCAACTTGGTGAAACCTCTTCTATATAATAAACCAAAAATTTAAGCGGATGTGGTGGCACTTGCCAATAGTTCCAGCTACTTGGAAGGCTGAGGTGGAAGGATTACCCAAGCCTAGCAGGTCAAGCCTGCGGTAGCCATGAGTGTGCTACTGCACTCCAGTCTGGACAACAAAGTGAGATTGACTCAAAAAATAAACAAATAAATACAAATGAAAATAAAACACCCCTAAAGTATGGTATTTTTTTAGCATCATTAGCCATCAAAGATAGGGGGGGAAAGGTATAACTATTTTTTTAAAAAAGTTTCGATTAAGTATCATTTGATTTGGAAAGATATTGTTAAATTTAAATAGGTAGTTTCATGCACACAAGAGCTTTTCACTGGTTCTTATTACTCTCATTTAAAAATTCTGTATGGAGTGATCCTAGTATCATACATAATTATACCTCTTGAACATGGTTTTTAACTCTTTCTGAAAACATTTTCAGACGATGTTCCCGAAAGTTCACTTTTCTCACCAAAGTCATCAAAGGAAAAGTCTGCCTCCCCTCCTAAACTATCGCTGTCGGATACCTCACCAACTCCAGTTGGGAGAAGGGGTCGTCTGGCCAACCTTGCTGCAACGATTTGCTCCTGGGAAGATGATGTAAATCACTCATCTGCAAAGCAAAACAGTGTACAAGAACAGCCTGGTACCACTTGTTTATCCAAATTTTCCTCTGCAAGTGGAGCATCTGCTAGGATCAATAGCAGCAGTGTTAAGCAGGAAGCTACATGCTGTTCCCAAAGGGATGGCGATGCCTCTTTGAATAAAGCTACATCCTCGAGTACTGCTGATACATCTTTGGTTGATGCCTCAATTTCTAGCTCTGTGGTAAGTCAAGGCCATTTTAGTCTTCTTTTTTTGTTATGAGGGGTTGTTTGTGTGTGTGTGTGTGTGTGTGTGTGTGTGTGTGTGTGTGTGTGTAGACGTCTATTGTATACTATATACATAGTGTGTCTATATATATTTTTAGAAAATCAGTTTTATAGAAAGTGAAAGTAATAAGTTTGGTACCCTATCCTAAGATAAATTAGCAGCTGACAACTAAAACTACACCAACTTAATGCAAATCCAAAGTATATAATAATGGAATGATGGATCTTCTTTTTGGTAACTAAAGGGAATATTGAAAATTGAATCCTCCATTAGAGTGTTTTATGTATACGTATAAATAAAAGACAGCAAACATTTCTGAAAAGATATATAATAAACTAGTAGCTGTAGTTTCCTCCAGGAAGGCAAATTGCCAAACAGGATATGACATGTTCACTGTATATCCTTCTGAAATATTTGAAAATTGACTTTGTGCGTGTATTACCCTAACAGTTTTTTTTATAATCTTAAAAAACCAAAAAGGAAAAAGTGTTGTATTCCTGACTATTGTCTTGTAGTATACTGCTAGACTTTGGAATTAAACAGACTTGCATTCAATCCCAGCTCTCCACATAATTAGATGTGTGACTTTGGACAAGTTATGTAATCTTGCAAAGCCTTATGTTTCTATATGTGAAATGAGAACAAAGTGTTACTGGGAGGGTTAAATAAGTTGATATGCATAAAGCTTAGCAGAGTACCTGATTATATACTAAGTTCTTAATTTATCACAATTAGCCATAAAGTACATGATACTATTTTGTTAAATTGATATTGACTTATTAAAAATGTAATTTGGTTTCATAACTTTAGAAATCTAATAATGGTACTAGTGTAATCATATAAAGAAAAAAATTTCTTAAATAGGAAGTGATCCTATCCCTAATACTTAATTACCTGTCAATATATTATGCAGACTAAACTACATATTATAGTTTAAACAATAGCATTTTCTTATTTTTTTTCCCCTCAAACCTTTCAATTTAGTTTGTTCTTAGAGAGCAAGAGCACTTCATTTCATCTTATTTATTTATTTATTTACTTACTTACTTGTTTATGAGTTGGAGTCTCACTGTCACCCATGCTCACGGCCACCACAGCCTTGACCTGCTGGGCTCAGGCAATCCTTCCACCTCACCCTTCCCAAGTAGCTGGAACTAAAGGTGCATGCCACCATGCTCGGCTAATTTTCCTTGATTTATTGTAGACACAAGGTCTCACTAAGTTGTCCAGGCTGCTCTCAAACTGCTGGGCTCAGGCAATTCTCTCGTTCCTACCTCCCAAAGTGCTGGGATTACAGGTGTGGGTCTCCACGTCTGGCCTCATTTTACTTTCATGAGTCTCACATAAAGCCTACTAAGTAAATAGTATTTGAATTGTTTTGTTATTGGACTACTTGTAGATATTGTCAATGTTGTTTATTTTAAGTGTTTTCATGTTTCAGAAAGCTACTTCTTCTCCAGTGAAATCTACTACATCCATCACTGATGCTAAAAATTGTGAGGTACAAGATTCTGAGCAATGTCAGAAAATTCTTGTTAGTCCCCTGAAAACAGAGGTGCCAAAACCAACTGCAAAGTCAATTGTATCCCAGACAGTTCGGTCCAAAGAAGAACTAAATAGAGAATTTTGTCTGCAATCTCAATCTAAAGGCAAATCTACAACACCAGGTTATGTATTTTTTTAAAAAGTTATTGCTGACCATATGCAGCATATCTGTTCTCAGCACTTTATTTGTTTTGTTTGTTTTTCTCAGCATTTTAAATATTCAGTTGTGAATGGTATGGTGTTGGTTTGCCAGGGCAAATGCCTGAATGTTCCAAATGAGACTTCTTCGTATTCAGCTTTAATTTATTCAGTGAATATTCATTAGTATAGACTAGCCTATTTACTGGTCACAGTATTAAACCTGTTACATTTTACTAGTTTTCTAGGATGATCATACTGGTTACTTTATTCTATATTTTTCGATACAGATGAAGCATATTCAACTGAAAATCACATATTAGGGGCATAATGGAGAAACATCTTGTAACCAAGTATGCAGAGCAGTGCTTCTCATTCTTTACTCTGAAGGAATCCCTAATAGCAGAGAGAAGTGAATGTACATACAAATGACTCTACTCTGAATTTGTATGTGTGTGTACATCGTGTGAATGTTTACATGTAAAAGTTCAACATTTCTTACCATGGTAAACTGATTCTCCAAAAATAGAATATTTATCTTGTGGTGACTTATACTTCCTGGGCACACTCTCATATGCTATAGACTGAGAAACATGGGTCTGAAATATATGGTTTACTTTGAACTATATTCTTTCTTATTGAAAAGACTGAGTTCAAAGTCTTAACTTCTTAAAAATCCAATCTCTTCAGAAACTATAGTTCTGGGGAAATAGAGAGATGAAAGTGGGGAAGCCATTAGTTATGGGGTAAATAGAAATCAGCAGTCAGTTTCCAGATGAACCAAAACGAGAACAGCAAGATCCCCACCTGGCATAGGACTAGTTGCTCCTAATTTTTTTTTAAGAGTTAAGGCTTAGATAAGAAGCATTCTTTTTATAGTTCTTGGCTACTGGATATACTCAAAGTCACATTTCCAGGGTCTAAGAGATATTTCATTCAGAGGTTTCTTTGTATTCTTAATGAACTGTAGTTTGAAATATGGCATGAAGTGGTAATAAGTGGAGTCCTCAAACCCTTGCCATGGGTCAAATTTTATGCTTTTCTTGTTTTTGCAGATAACACTATACTGGAACACAGCTTCACCCATTTATTTATATATTGTCTGTGATTGCTTTCATGCCATAGTGTAGAGTTGAATAGTTGTGACAGAGGTCACATGACCTGCAAAGCTCAAAATATTTGCTATTTGGATCTTATTGACTGAGTCAGGGTTTCACTCTTTTGCCTAGACTGTAGTGCAGAGGCATAATCACCACTCACCACAGCCTCAACTACCTGGGCTCAGGCAATCCTTCCACCTCACCTTCCTGAGTATCTGGGACTACAGGCATGCACCACCATGCCCAGCTAATTTTTTAATTTTAATTTTTTCTAGAAACAAGGTCTTGCCATGTTGCCTAGGCTGGTCTCAAACTCCTGGGCTCAAGCAATCCTCCTGCTTCAGCCTCTCAAACTGCTGAGATTACAGGTGTGAAACACTGCCTAGTCTATTTTCTAGGTCTTTATAGGACAATATTTACAAACCTCTGATATTAGTAAGACTATTTTTATGTAACACAACCTTAGAGTCCTTTTGATGGGGATAATATATATCCTATTTTTTATTTTTATTTTTTCTTTAAATGTACTTCATACTATTTCAGATGAGTTCAATTTTTTTTTTTATCAATATTTTTTATTATGATTTTGTGGGGTACAGTTAAGGGTTAGGTATATAATTATGTTTCATTCAGGCACCCTGTTGATAAGAGGTGTAGATGAGTTCAATTTTAAGACATTGTGAAGTCATGACATCCTTTTGATATGTAAATAATTCCTAATTTTTCTTTTGAGGGTGAAAAAGGAAAAATAAAACCCAGGTTTTAACATATTAGTTTTTCTAAAAGCAAAATAAAATATATTGGCTGTAGAAATGTAAGTAAGCCAGGCTCAGTGGCTCACGCCTATAATCCCAGCACTTTGGGAGGCAGAGACGAGAAGACTGCCTAAGCTCAGGGGTTCGAGACCAACCTGGACAACATGGCAAAATCTGGGCATGATGGTGCATGCCTATAGTTAGAAGGCTGAGGTGGAAGGATTGCCTAAGCCCAGCAGGTTGAGATGATAGTAGCAGTGAGCTTGCCACAGTACTCCAACCTGGGTGACAGAGTGTGACTCTAACTCTAGAAAAAGAAGAAATATAAATAGTTGGAAGTTATCAAGATGAGGACACTTGGTGGTTAAAGTAGATTAATTAATACATATACAGTCAATTTCCAGTTAAGTTCTGATTGTTCCGTTTTTTTATTTTTGTTTTTTGAGTTGAAGTCTCTCTGTTGCCCAGGCTGGAGTGCGGTGGCACACTCATGGCCACTGCAGCCTCAGCCTGCTGGGCTTAGGTGACCCTTCTGCCTCAGCCTTCCAAGTTGCTGGAATTACAGGCATGCACCACCATACCTGGCTTATTTTTTGATTTCTTGTGGAGACGAGGTCTTACCAAATTGCCTAGGCTGGTCTCAAACCCACGGGCTCAGGCAGTCGTCTCACCTTGGCCTCCCAAAGTGCTGGGATTATAGGCTCGAACCACTGCGCCTGGCCAGATTGTTTAGTTTGAGAGTTTCTAATCCCCACTGCCCTTTCACTGTACCATTTTAAAATTCTTTTTTTAAAATAACTAAATCCGAATAAGCATGTAATTAAATGAAATAGTATGGTAAAAAAAAATTTTTTAATTTTGAACGATTTTCATACTGTTTACTTTGTGAATGAATATTCCTAGTCAAATCAAAGCATTTTGGAGTTGTAATGAAACTTAGAACTTTCTCCCTAGAAATCATAATTATTACTTATTTTGAATAGACTCCAAAAATGTGTATGTTTTCTGTAGGAGGAACAGGAATTAAACCTTTCCTAGAACGCTTTGGAGAGCGTTGTCAAGAACATAACAAAGACAGTCCAGCTCGTAAAACACCCCAAAGAACCCCTATTATCACTCCAAATACAAAGGCCATCCAAGAAAGATTGTTCAAGCAAAATACATCTTCATCTACTACCCATTTAGCACATCAGCTCAAGCAGGTATGGTATACTGCATCTAACATTATTTATCAAGTGGTTGCAGCATAGAATCTAGAAATCAAATGTGAATTCTGAAACCAGTTTTGTTGACTGAGATAAATAGCATCCCATTTCTTTATATCATTCATTTCAAACTGGAAATTTGTTTATAATTTGTTAAATTATAAACTGAAGACAAAGGTTTTAATATTGTGTAGATATTCTTAAACATGCTACTGACTCGTGTGTAAAATATAGCTTTTGATGGTTTAGGAACGTGAAAAGGAGCTAGCATGTCTTCGGGGCCGATTTGACAAGGGCAATATATGGAGTGCAGAAAAAGGCGAAAACTCAAGAAGCAAACAGCTAGAAACCAAACAGGTAATGAAAACAAGAAATACAAGAGCAAACTTGGTACCAAATTTGTGTTGGGGTCTAATTTATAGTTCTATATTGCAAAATAATTTTTTACACACTTTCCTGTTCCAATTATTGTCATTTTCCATTTATAACTCCTCTGCTTTTATGATATTTTCCCATTTCATCAATGAAACGCTTCACCATATTCACTTATGACTCTAAAATCAAATTTAAAAGTTATTTTCATTATTCATTTGATTTCATTTCAGATTCTTTTTTTTTTTTAGTGTATTTTATTTCTTTGAGTCAGAGTCTCACTTTGTTTCCCTGTCTGGAATACAGTGACATGCTTGGAGCTACTGCAGCCTTGACCAGCTGGTCTTAGGCAATCCTTCTACCTCAGCCTTCCAAGTGGCTGGAACTACAGACATGTGCCACCATGCCCAACGAATTTTTTGAATTATTGTAGAGATGACATCTTGCCAAGTTACCCACGCTGGTCTCGAAACCCTGGGCTCAGGCAGTCTTCTTATCTCCACCTCCCAAAGCACTAGGATTACAGACATGGGCCACCATGTCCAGCCAGATTCTTTTTTATATTCTACTTAGCCAGGCGTAATGGCTTATGCCTGTAATCTCAGCACTTTGGGAGGCTGAGGTGAGAGGATTGCCTGAGCCCGGGGGTTTGAGACCAGCCTGGGTAACTTGGTGAGACCTCATCTCTACAATAAATCAAAAAATTAGCCAGGCATGGGGGTGTGTGCCTGTAGTTCCAGCTACTTGGAAGACTGAGATGGAAGGATTGCCTGAGCCCAGCAGGTCCAGGCTGCAGTGGCCATGAGCATGCCACTACACTCTAGCCTAGGTGACAGAGAAAGACTCCAACTCAAAAAAAAAAATTTACTTCTGCTAGTTCTAAAATGTATTTCAGAAACTACTTTTCTCATTGATGACTATATAACTCTCCCCATTCCTTACTTTTAGACTATCTGGCATCTTTTCAGTCACCACATACCTTTCAGATTTCTGTGTACTCTTGTCAAATTTCAATAAGAGTCTTCAACAGATTCCTACTTGTGTCAACTATGTTCTATTTCATTTACATACCTATTGTGGACAAAGTACTATGTTAGAATAACTTTTTAAGCTAATAAATTAGATTTACAGTGGAGACTAATAGAAAGTAAAACACTAAATTTGACTAGTATTCTCTGAGAACGAGCTACTGGATTGATTTTGTTTTTTGTCAGTTTTCTTGCTTTAAAGATCAGTTTTCTTGTTTTCCAGATCTCAACCTTTTCTTCTTCTCATGTTCTCCAGGGCCTCTCTTCCCTGTCCTCATAATGTAGATTTAGCCAAGTACAGAAATGCTGCTGATGCTCAGCCCTGCTGTGCTGCTCTCTTTCCTGAGCTCTAAGGCTTGGCTAGCTGGTAAAGCTTTCTCTGCTTTGCTATAGTATCTTCCCCTCTGTAGTCTTTGTCATCACTTGTGGTTTTACTCTTTACCTCTTCATCTGAATTAATCTGAGAGTTCTTCTTTGGCTCCTTCCCGTTGTTTACTGTGTCTTCCCATCTGCTGCTCCTAGCTCGTACATCTGTCAGCAAACTGCCTTCCATATTTTCCTCTGCCATTACCGTAGTTACTACCATATTTTCTACTGAACACCCTGCTTCTTGTCTTACTACTGTCCAATCCATCTTACCAGTTGGTGCCAGAGAAATATTTCTAAAAGGCAAATATTCATATATTCACTTGCTTAAAATGTTGGAGCTCAAATAATAATAATAATAAAACAAGAAAAAATGCAAAACAAGATGTTGGAGCTCTCCTCATAGCCATCATCAGAAAAATGTCCAAGCTGCTTGTCTTGACATGCAGACTCATCCTCGCCTGGTTCCTCCCCACTGCTCCTCCGCTGGCATGCTTTAGTCCCATCTTGCAGACTATTTGCAGTTTCTCAAATGTACCCATGTTTTCACAGTTCTTTGCCTTTGTCTTGCTGCTCTTTCTGCCTGGAGTATCTCCCTGGTGAGTTCCTACTTCTTTAAGAATAGGTCAAACTTTAATCCCCTCTGGGAATTCTTACTTGGCCCTTTTCCCAAGAGGCAGCCCCTTTCTTTTCACCAATGTCATCCTGTATATATGTCAACTGGAATATTTATCTTCCTGTGAATGTTTTAACTTTGTACTCTACCGCTGCCTATGAGAACATTATCTCTGTGTTCTTAGTGCTTGACTGAGAACAAGAGCTCAATAAATTTGTATTTGAAGGAAGGAATGAGTATGCTGGTCCCTCCTATCAGCATACAACAAGCTATTATACGTCATTTTAAAACAGAAACAACTTTCTTTTCCTCCTATTTCCCTCTTCCTTTGCCTCTTTTTCATGTAGACTCTTCCACAAGAGTTGTCTCTACTTGCTGCTTCCAATTTTTCTCTCTTGAGCTCTCTCTTTTCAGGCTTATGCCACTATCCCTTCCACGAACCACTACCTTTATCAAGTTCATCCATGATCTTCAGTGATCAGCTTTCAGTTGATTTAGGAGCATTTGACATTGTTGATCACTCTCTTCTATTTGAAGCACCTTCTTCGCTTGCTTGCCAGTATCACATTCTCATGATTTCTTGCCTTTGTCTCTGCAGAGTATAGAGCGCTGGTTCTTTTATTTTTTTTTGAGTTGGAGTCTCACTCTGTCACCCAGACTGGAGTGCAGTGGCCGCTCCCGGCCACCGCAGCCTCGACCTGCTGGGCTCCGGCGATCCTTCCGCCTCAGCCTTCCAAGTAGCCGGAATTACAGGCATGCGCTACCATGCCCGGCTGATTTATTGATTTTTTGATCTATTGTAGAGATGAGGTCTCGCTGCCCAGGTGGGTCTCGAACCCGCGGGCTCAGGCAATCCACTCACCTCAGCCTCCCAAGACGCGGGATTACAGGCTGAGCCACCGAGCCCAACGAGCACTGGTTCTTAAACTGTTTTGTACTAAATAATTCCTGGTACCTGTGAATTCCTACCCAGAGAGTTGCACATTTGCATGTAAACAAAATTCTGAACACAATAACAAGGAGCTTAGGATCCTCTCCTGAAAAAACTCATCTGTGGTGCCCACTGAGGGAGCAGCCAAAGACGTGGGAAGAAAATGCAGTTGAGTACAGTGTTACCAAAGTCCATGGAAGAAAGAACTTCTAGAAGGAAGGAGTGTTTGGTTTTGTCAAGTTTAAGTGTGGGTTGAATCAAGTTCACTGGATTTGTAGTAAGAAGTTGTGACGTGGCCCGGTGCGTGGCTCTAGCCTGTAATCCCAGCACTTTAGGAGACTGAGGCGAGAGGGTTACCTAATCTCAGGGATTTGAGACCAGCCTGAGCAACTTAATGAGACCTCATCGCTACAATAAATGAAAAAATAAGCCAGGCAGGTGGCGCGTGCCTGTTTTTCCAGCTACTTGGAAGACTGCGGCAGATTGATCACCTGAGCCCAGTAGGTCAAGGCTGTGGTAGCTGTGAGCGTGCCACTGTACTCCAGCCTGGGCAACAGAGAGACTCCAACTCAAAAAAAAAAAAAAAGAAGTTGTGATGTGGCAAGAGTAGTGTTAGTGAAGGCAGAATGCAGGCGTAATGTGTTGAGGAAGGAATTGGCAATGAAAGTAGAACCATGAATGTAGGCAGTTCTTAGAAGTTGGTTCTAATGAGGAGGGAGAAAGTAGATAGTGGCTGCAGAGGATGAAGGAGTGAAGCATGGTTCATATGTATTTTGTTCTTTCTGAGGCCGAAGTCAATTTGTAATGGAAAGAAAAAGTGAAAACTGATGGAATGAGATGAGAGTGGATGAACTCAGCATAGTGAAGAGAACAGAACTGATTAGGACCATCTCCTGTGTAATAAAAAGGATAAAGGAAAGCAGTGTGTGGGAGTTGGTAGTCTTAAAGCTATGAAAACTGAACTTTCTGCCTGATAGCTCCTGTTTTGTTCATCATTTGGATAGGGAAGGTGACAGATGGAATACTCTCTGGAGGATGGAAGAGAGCTGTCTCGGAAATAGGAGGGATAGATGGGATATGAGACCATCAATTTATAGTGGAACCAAATTCCACAGTTATATTTTCTCTAGAAATGTCCAAAGATGCTGGATATAGGCCGGGTTCGGTGGCTCAGCCTGTAATCACAGTGCTTTGGGAGGCCGAGGTGAGTGGATTGCCTGAGCCTGCGGGTGCGAGACCTGCCTGGGCAACTTGGCGAGACCTTGTTTCTACAATAAATCAAAAATTAGCTGGGCGTGGTAGCGCATGTCTGTAGTTCCAGCTACTTGAAAGGTTGAGGTGGAAGGATCGCCGGAGCCCAGCAGGTCGAGGCTGCAGTGACTGGGAGTGACCACTGCACTCCAGTCTGGGTGACCAAATGAGACTCCAATCCAAAAAAAAGATGCTGGATATAAGCATAAAGAAGTTGGGTTGGTCCAGGTTTGGGGGTTTGTCAGACAAGAGAAATGCAAGTCAGTTGAGGTGAGTGAGGTGAAGTGAAGCGATTGGTAAGGTAATGGTATTATAGTCAAGGGTCAGGTCATGAGGTCTACCCTGGACGGAGGTGTAAGAATATGGTAGAGACTATTGGAAGAAGAGCATCAAATGACTACAGGTCCCCATGAGGCCAAAGAATAGGTTCTGGTAGGAATTCTTGAGCAAGAGCACTAAAGAGATTGGAGGAGTGGTTGAAGTGGGATATTGGCGTTAAGGATTTTAGAGAAGTGAGAACAGATTATGGGTGATGGTTTAATTAGAGTGATGGTGAAGGTCTTTGGAGTTGAAATGTTCATGCAACTGAGAGACCAAGGTATTGTTTTGGTAGTCTTTGTGACTGCTGATAATCACCTACATGGTTACAAGTATTGAACTAGAGAAGTGTCCGGGGAATGCAGGGGAGTGACTTACGGATTTTTAATTGGTACTAGACAGTTGGAGTGGGATGGAGAGTGTGGTCACCGGATTGCTTGAGTCTCAAAGGAATAGGATCTGTTAAAAGAGGATTAATAAGCATGGAAATATTAGAGAATGAAGAGGAGGTTGTCTCTTATGATGTCAGGGTTTAGGAAAGAGAATCATCTTTACTTCAGAGCTTTGTAGGGTAAGTTCTGTTTTACAAGAGATCTAGGATTCTGTTAGGGCTAGAAAGTGGAGGGAATATTTAGTGAAGAGGTTGAAGATGTAGAAGTGTTTGTTTACCATGAGGAGGATTGCTTGGGCACACAATAGTGTTTTTGGAGAGACTGATGCAGGGGAAATTTGACTTGGGAGGAGAAAGCATATGTATGTGGGTGAGACTAATGGTAAAGATGGAGGGAATAAGATTATTGTAATAGTTAACACGTATTGAGTGCTTACAATGTGCCAGGCCTCTGGTAGGTGCTTTTTAATACATTATATCATTTAATCCTCACAATAACACTGTAAATTAGGTAATAATGTAATTCATCCCTTTTCTGAATGAGGGACTAAAGCTTAAGGAGGTAAATCACTTGTCTAAAAATAGTACAGCAGACAAGTGGTGAAACTAGGCATTTTAAGTTGACCTTCTGACTCCAGAGCCTTCTTCTCAAACTACTATGTTTATTCCTGGATAGTGGTCAGCAATAAAAGGATGTAGGGCATAGAGAGTTAATTTGGCCTTATGTTTTCAAAGCTATGATTTAAGTCTTTAAGAATGAGTGAAGCCGGGCGTGGTGGCTCATACCTGTAATCCCAGCACTTTGGGAGGCGAATGCGAGAAGATTGCCTGAGCTTACGGGTTCGAGACCAGCCTGGGAAACATGGCGAGACTTCGTCTCTACAATGAATAAAAAAATTAGCTGGTGTTGTGAGACACACTTGTGGTTCCAGCTACTTGGAAGGCTGAGGTGGAAGGATCTCCTGAGCCCAGCAGGTTGAGGCTGTGGTGGCCATGAGCGTGCTACTGCACTCCAGCCTGGGGGACAGAGCGAAACTCTGGCTCAAAAAAAAAAGGAGTAAAGTTGCTTTTCATTACCACCATAGTCATTTGCTTATTTACTCAGCAATGTTTGAGTGCCTACTGTATACAAAGCACTTAGGTTTTTTACTCTCAAGGTATCCTCAGCCCATTCTTCTCACTTCTGAAATGTACTTGTCCTGTCTTATTCTTCCCCTCCTCACACTTCTTGCTCACCCTAAAATAGTGTGTAGCATAGCATTTGATAGTTTACTTTGTTTTTAACATCAAGAGCTTCGTCTAACTTGAAACACTAAAGTCTGGAACTAGCGCTGGAAGAAGAGTACTTGGATTTGAGTACTGGCTCTGCCAGTTACTAACTGTGTACAAGTTCCTTAACTTTTCTGTGTCACAGTTTTCTCATCTGTAAAATGGAGGTCATAGTACCTGACTTAGAGGGGTGTTGAGGATTAAGTGAGGCAGTAGATGTAAAGTGCTTAGATGACTGGCACATAGTAAGCTATGTAAGTATTAGTTGCTGTTGTTCTTACTCTTATTTGATTCTTTCTACTGTTGCTTTATTCATAAAGTCTCTAAACAAAAAACAGAGAATGTTTATCTTGAATAGTCTTGGTAATGAATAAAAAGACTCAAATGAGGGATTTTTTTTCCTTCTCTCTTCTTTTCTTACCTTCTGATCTGTTTTTGTTCTTCGATTTCTTTGGACTTTACTCTCTGAGTAACTGAAAATTAAATAGAATTCTAAGGTAGGAACTGTCACCAGATGTTACAGGTGTGAATAGAGATAAGTGATGTAGGAGGAATTGTTTTCCCCTTTGTGTGGGTTTTATTTAGTTGGTTTTCTAAAACTGAACTCTGATGAATATTTTTATTTTCTCTTGCCAACAAGACTCCCAAAGAGATTTTTAAATACTGGGAATTACCAAAACTATGAAGGAGCACTGAGGGCTTGTTCTATACATTCACATACATTGTCTCTTTAAAACATTTATAGAATAATGTTTGATAATCTTGTTCAGGCCAGGTGCGGTGGCTCTCGCCTATAATCCCAGCACTTTTGGAGGCCGAGGTGAGAGGATTGCCTGAGCCCATGGGTTTGAAACCAGCCCGAGCAACTTGTCAAGAACTCATCTCTACAATAAATATAAAAATTAGCCGGGCGTGGTGGTGCATGCCTGTAGTTCCAGCTACTTGGAAGGCTGAGGCGGAAGGATTGCCTGAGCCCAACAGGTCGAGGCTGCGGTGGCTGTGAATATGCCACTGCTCTCCAGCCTGGGTGACAGAGTGAGCAACTCTGTCAACTCAAATAATAATAATAATAATAATCTTCATTTAATAACCTATAAAATGGCAATAGTTTTGAGAAATAACATTTGCTTCTTCATTTGCTTTTTGAAGGAAATTCACGGTCAGAACACTCCCCTCAAAAAACATCAAGTTGTTTCAAATACTCGGTCACTTCCAGTAACAGAAAAGGTGACAGAAAATCAAACATCAGCAAAAACTTCCAGGAAAGAACCTGCAGGTCAGTGTTTTCTATTTCAGTGTTACTTAAAACATGGGTTTCGGTTTATTACAGATTTGGAAACTGGATTGGAAAGCAGCAGTGCTGCTCAGGTGTAAAAAGACAGATCCATTTCTTCACTTCTACTTACTTTTTTGAGTCGGAGTCTTACTCTGTCGCCCTTGCTGGAGTGCCATGGCATGCTCACGACCACTGCAACTTCAACCTGCTGGGCTCAGGTGGTCCTTCCACCTCTTCCTTCCAAGTATCCACCTCTTCCTTCCAAGTAGCTAGAACCACAGGCATGCGCCACCACGCCTGGCTAATTTTTTTATTTTTATTTTTAAATTTTATTTATTTATTTTTTTGATTTAGAGTCTCACTCTGTCACCCAGACTGGAGTGCAGTAGCCGCTTCCGGCCACCGCAGCCTTGACCTGCTGGGCTCCGGCAATCCTTCCGCCTCAGCCTTCCAAGTAGCTGGAACTACAGGCGCGCACTGGAACTACAGGCGCGCGCTGCCACGCCAAGCTGATTTTTGATTTATTATAGAGATGAGGTCTCGCCAAGTTGGCCAGGCAGGTCTTGAACCCGCAGACTCAGGCAATCCACTCACCTCAGCCTCCCAAAGCACTGTAATTTTTTAATTTATTGTAGTGACAAGCTCTTGCCATGTTGCTCAGGCTGATCCCGAACCCCTGAATTCAGGCTATCCTCTTGCCTCTGCCTCCCAAAGTGCTGGGTTTACAGGTGTGAGCTACCACACCCGACTACTTTCTTTTTTAATTTCTTTTTTTTGGGGGGAAGGGGGTCTTGCCTTGTCACCTAGGCTGAAGTGCTGTGGTGTAGTCATAGCTCACTGCAGCCTTGAACTACTGGACTCAAGCAGTCTTTCTATTTCAGCCTTCTGATTAACTGGGACCATAGCTGGTACATTTAAAAAAAAATTGTTTTTCTTTTTTTGAGTTGTAGTCTCACTCTCTTGCCCAGGCTGGAGTGTAGTGGCATGCTCAGTGGAGTGCAGTGGCATACCATGCCTGGCTAATTTTTTAATTTATTGTAGAGATGAGTTCTCACCAAGTTGCCCAGGCTGATCTCAAACCCTTGAGCTCAGGCAATCGCCTCACCTCGGCCTCTCAAAGTGTTGGGATTATAGGCTTGAGTCACCGCACCCATCTCCTGTATGTGATCTTTAGAGAAATGTCTTCTTAAGCCCTTTGTCCATTTTTTTTTTAATTGTGGTCTTACTCTGTTGCCCAGACTGGAGTGCAGTAGCATGCTCACGGCTACTGAAGCCTCAACTTTCTGGGATCAGGTGATCCTTCCGCCTTAGCTTTCCAAGTAGCTGGAACTACAAGCATGTGCCACCACGCACGGCTAATTTTTTGATTTATTGTAGAGATGAGGTCTTGCCAAGTTGCCCGGGCTGGTTAACAAGTTTTTATAGAGATGGGGGTCTCTGTATGTTATCCAGGTGAGTCTAAACTCCTGTACTCAAGTGATCCTCTGCCTTAGCCTCCCTAAGTGTTGAAATTATAGGCATGAGCACACTCAACTGGATTTTTCTTTTTCTTTTTCTTTTTTTTTTTTGAGTTGGAGTCTTACTCTGTTGCCCAGGCTGAAGTGCAGTGGCACACTCACGTCCACCGCAGTTTCAACCTGCTGGGCTCAGGCAATCCTTCCACTCAGCCTTCCAAATAGCTGGAACTATAGGCATGCACCACCACATCCAGCGAATGTTTGGATTTTATTGTAGAGACAAGGTTTTGCCATGTTGCCCAGGGTGGTCTCAAACCTGTGGACTCAGGTAATCCTCTCACCTCTACCTCCCAAAGTGCTGGGATTATAGGCATGAGCCACCACTCCTGGCTTGGATTTTTCTATTTCTGAAAAAAAATGCCATTGGGATTTTGACTGAGTCTGTAGATCACTTGGGTGATATTGACATCTTAACAATATTAAATCTACTAATCCATGAACATGGGATGTCTCGCCACCTATTTATGTCTTTCATTCCTTTTAGCAATACTTGTAGTTTTCAGGGTACAAGTCTTTCACTTCTTTGGTTAGGTTTATCTATATATTTTATTCTTTTTGGTGCTCTTGTAAATAGAATTATTTTTGTAATTTCCTTTTCAGATTGTTGTTAATTCATTCACAATTGCTGATGTGAATTTATGTCATTCCAAATTATCTTCCTAGTTGCCACTAATATGAATTTACATCTTTGCAAATTCTGTTTCTGAATGCTGCAAAGTTGTCATACATATATGTTATTATATTTTACTTGAAAATGAATAGTGAGGCAAGGAGAAAATTGAGGTAGTTATCTGATATCGACTGCAATGTAATTAATTAATGTAGTTGGTAAAAATGGCAAGTAGGTCATTATTTTGTTGCGATTAGTGTTGTACACTTGCCTTTTGATATTTCAGAACTTTCATACTTCAATGTTAAAAATAATTTACCATAATTATGGAAAATGAAGGAATATATGCTGATGAGCTTTCTGAGGTCGAAGGGGAATCCGGTGAACTTATTAGTGATAGTGAGACAGACAGTGATGTAATGATGCAATTTAGATGAAGAAATATATGTGTGTACATATATTATATATATATTCGGTTTATAACCTGAATAAAAATACAAAGTACGAAATGCAAGTCAGTGTGGTGTCTGAGGCAAATACTGGATATGTCTGCAACTTTCAGCTGTATTGTGAAAAAGGTGACAATTTAGGAAAGACAGTTTCACTTGTGCTTAACGACTGAAGTTGTGGCAACCAGCTATAGATTTTTTAAATTTTCCCCTGCTTTCAGTATTAGGAAAGTGAAAAATTTGACAATCGCAAATGTGTTAATAGTATGTAGAGACTCAACTGATTTTTGTGTGTTTATTTTCCATTCTGCAACTTTGCTGAATTTGTTAGTTCTAACTGTATTTTTGTGGAGTCTTTCAGGTTTTCTGCATATAAGACTATGTGATTTATGAACAGAGTTAATTTTACCTTTTCCTTTTTAATTTGGATGCCTTTTATTTACTTTTTCTTACATAATTGCTCTGGCTGGGGCTTCCAATGCCATGTTGGATAAAAGTAATTAAAACAGGCATCCATGTGTGTTCCTGACCTTAGAGGTAAAACTTTGTTTTTTACCACTGATTATGTTAGCTGAGGGCATTTCAACTGTGGCCTTTGTTATGTTGGGCTACTTTCCTTCTATTCCTAGTCTTTGTGACTGAATGAATTGCAGAGCACTATGTGTAGTATGATCATAAAACAAAATGATATACAGCGATGTGCACATGGGGAAAACTGGAAAACAAAAAACAACCTGGTAATATTGCTGTCCCCTTTCTCTCTCTCGGAGGGAGGAGGAAGGAGGTGGGAAATTTAAGAGAGGACAGGTGTTTGGAGGGGGGTGCTGTATACACTTCTAGATTTGAATATTTTAAAACAAATGCATAGTTTTACAATCAGAAAAATATATACAGACCAGGCATGGTGGCTCATACCTGTAATCCCAGCACTTTGTGAGACTGAAGCAGGAGGATCACTTGCGCATTGGCGCTTGAGACCAACCTGGGCAACATAGCGAGACTTCAGCTCTACAAGAGATAAAAACAATTAGCTGGACATGTTGGCATATGCCTTTATTTGCAGCTATTAGGAGGTTGAGGTGGGAGGATCACTTGAGCCCATTAGTTGGAAACTGTGGTGAGCTGTGATTGTGCCACTGCATTCCAGCCTCGGTGACTGAGTGAGACCACAACTCAAATAAAACAAAGCAAAAGATAAATAAGATTCCTTAACTAGGAAATTGTGGGTTCTTATATACATTAATATTATCTATCTTATAAAAAATTTTTAGGTGTCACTGATTGCGAAATGATGAAGTCTAGTCCTTTGAAGATAACATTGTTTTTAGAAGAGGACAAATCCTTAAAAGTAACATCAGAACAAAAGCCTGAGCAGCAAATTGGTTGGTTTTTATTCTTTATTTTTTATTAACTCTACACACACAAAAGAAATAATATATTGATAGGCACACATATTCAAATTTTAATGTCTTACGATTTTATAATACTTTCTCTTTTTAGCCAGAATATCCTCTAGCTTCCAAAGAGATGTGGTACTATTAACAGTTACTGCTAGGTCCCAGGCGCCTGCGAAAATTTTGTTAAAACTCTCACTGACTGACTGACAGGGAGAGGGCAGGTGCTGCCCTCCCACACTCTGCATATACTGGCAGAATGAAGTTTATTAGTGGACTCCGCCCTAAGGAACATTAGCATTTGCCTACTATTTGCTGTGTGAAAGGTTGGCTCTCAACAATAGAAAAAGAGTCATTTGAAATGACATTTTTTGAAAGTCTGAAGCTGATGGCTATTATCCTAGAATTTGAATTCTTTTTATTTTATTTTATTTTTTTTTTGAGTTAGAGTCTCACTCTGTCAGCCACGTTGGAATTCAGTGGCACACTCATGGCCACTACAGCCTTGACCTGCTGGACTTAGGCGATACTTCCACCTCAGCCTTCCAAGTAGCTGGAACTATGGGTGTGTGTCACCATGACCAGCTAATTTTTTCTTTTTCTTTTCTTTTCTTTGTTTTTTGAGTTGGAGTCTCACTCTGTCACCCAAACTGGAGTGCAGTGGCCCGCTCCGGGCCACCGCAGACTCAACCTGCTGGGCTCCGGCGATCCTTCTACCTCAGCCTTCTAAGTAGCTGGAACTACAGGCGCGTGCTACCACGCCTGGCTAATTCTTTTGATTTATTTAGAGATGAGGTCTCGCCAAGTTGCCCAGGCAGGTCTCGAACCCACAGGCTCAGGCAATCCACTCACCTCAGCCTCCCAAAGTGCAGGATTACAGGCTGAGCCACCGAGCCCAGCTTTAATTTTTTCTTGATTTATTGTAGAAACGGGGTCTCGCCAAGTTGCCCAGGTTGGTCTCAAACCCCTACCTCCCAAAGTTCTGGGGTTATAGGCATGAGCCACCACGCCTGGCTAATTTGAATTCTTAATACTGTTACTTAAACCTAAAACATTGACTCAGCTCTTGATAGACCCAACCTTCATTTCTTAGAAAATGCTATTGAAACTCTGGAAATTATCTTGGTTTCATATATTAGTAGTATTTTCATATATATATATATCTTTTTTGTTTTTATTTAGGAGATGCTTTATGCCCTTTTCCCTGTTTTTTTAAGTAAGCATGTGAATATTAAATCTTCTGTTATCCCTTTAATTCTTAAAGTTTGAATCACAGTATCCACTTATTAAAATATTTTTCAGAAGTGGTACGTGGAATTGAGATGAGCGTGGATAATGACGATGATATAAATAGTTCGAAAGTAATTAATGACATCTTTAGTGATGTCCTAGAGGAAGGTGAACTAGATGTGGAAAGAAGCCCAGAAGAGATGGATCAGGTGGGAGCAGAAAGCAACGAAGAACAGGAAGATGCACTGAATATTTCCTCAATGTCTTTACTGGCTCCATTAGTGCAGACAGTTGGTGTGGTAAGTCCAGAGGTAAGAAAAGGCTAATGTAAACAGGACCATGACATACATAAACTAAGTAATTTTGATTGACCCCCCAACTCTTTTTTTGTTGGCACATGGGGATTTGCCAAGGGATTTTGTAAGGTTCGTCAGTTCTCTTAAGAGAGTTTTTTTTTTTTTTTTGAGTTGGAGTCTCACTTCATCACCCAGGCTAGAGTGTAGTGGCACACTTACAGACACCCCATTGTTGACCTGCTGGGCTCTGGTGATCCTTCCACCTCAGCCTTCCAAGTAGCTGGAACTACAGGTGCGCGCAATCACGCCTGGCTAATGTTTTTTTTTGTTTTGTTTTTGTTTTATTTTTTATTGTAGAGACAAGGTCTCACCAAGTTGCCCGGGTTGGTCTCAAACCTGTAAGCTCAGGCAGTCTACTCGTGTCAGCCTCCCAAAGTGTTGGGATTACAGGCTGAGCCACTGAGCCTGGCCTCAAGAGAGTTTTAAACTCCTCCGTCGTTTCCTTTGACTTTAGATACAATCCAAACATGGCTTAAATGGTCAGACTTTGGGACTCAAATTTTGGCTCTGCTATTTACTGACTGTTTATTGGTCAGATTATTTAACCTCTTCATGTCACAGTTCCCTCATCTGTTAAATGGGGTTATTAATTGTACCAATATCA
This sequence comes from Carlito syrichta, assembly GCF_000164805.1. Classification (NCBI taxonomy): domain Eukaryota; kingdom Metazoa; phylum Chordata; class Mammalia; order Primates; family Tarsiidae; genus Carlito; species Carlito syrichta. The sequence goes on along the minus strand of NW_007231057.1, from coordinate 48,472 downwards.
TGGGGCTGATGTGAATATTTAGTCACGTTAGTATATTGGTGTTTAGCACCAGACACATATAACTGACATTTATTGAGAACTAACTACTGTTAATAGTTATTATCCTAAATTAGAATAACTGCAGTTCTGGAAATTGATTCAATTAAAAATACTTTTAAAAGGAATGTAAGTTTCAATTGTCTTTGTACTTTCATTTACTCATTTACATTTTAGGAACTTATTTTAGTTTCCTTTGTTTTTATGATGAGTCGATCAACTTACTGGATGTCTTATTTCCTAATAATGGAGAATAGTTCATTTATTTTCACAGAATTAAATGAATTATCACTTAGAATCAATGTTAATTAACTATAAAGTCTATTAATATGTGATGTATATTCCTGCAGAGTTTAATTTCCTCGCCTAGATTGGAATTGAAAGACACCAGTGTAAGTGATGAAAGTCCAAAACCAGGAAAATTCCAAAGAACCCGTGTTCCTCGAGCTGAGTCTGGTGATAGCATTGGTTCTGAAGATCGTGATCTTCTTTACAGGTAAGAACATTTCTAGATTGTATGTACTTATTGAGAGTCATGGTTAAGATTGACATAAGTTGTCTTACAATTTGTAATTAATGTTGTTAGTAATTCATGTATATAAAAGTTTGGAATAACTTTTATCAGCCTCTTTCACCAGTTTTCAATACCATTCTGGTGAAATGTTCTGCTGATATATTTGTTCAAATTATGATGATGTGTTCAATAAAGGATAGTGCTCAGTGTGTTGCTGGATTTCTAATAGAATATAACTTATCTCCTAAAGTATTGATGCGTATAGATCTCAAAGAGTCAAAGAAACAGAACGTCCATCAGTAAAGCAGGTGCTTGTGCGGAAGGAAGATGTTACTTCAAAATTAGATGAAAAAAAGAATGCCTTTTCTTGTCAAGTTAATATCAAACAGAAAATGCAGGTATGCATATTTGTGGAAAGGTGATTTGGAATGTTTCTTGCACTAGATTGTAAGATCTGTGAGGACAAGGACCAAGTCATAGTCATTTCTGAATCCCAAATAATTAGAACAGTGTTTCACACATAGAAGTTTAGTAGATCTCTCTTGACTTCAATTGAGTTTTTCTTTTTTGGAAAAGTTGAAAGCTTGCTTGATATTGCTGAAATATTTATTTTTAAAGATAATTATTATAAATATCCTCAAACTATAATTATTAATTAGATGACAGTGGTATAGTGTGAAATTTATTTGTGCTCTTTGAGGTTCTTTTATGCTAAGGAAGGCATTTTTGAAAAGCATTATTGTAATTTAAATAAATGAATCAGATACTTTCTAAATCTCTGTATATTGGATATAGCCCCAATTTTAATGTGTGAATTAGAAGTATTTTCATAAGGAAAAATGTATATGGTTTAATTTATAACATATTAAATGTTTTTGGTACCTAGTCCATAAACTTGAATAGTGAAACTGTAACATTTTGATTTTATTGTTTGGAAATTTTAGAAACTGTTCAAGATTAGTTAGAATATTAATAAAATTAAAATTGTTTCCTCCTCATTGGTTTTCTAGGAACTCAATAATGAAATAAATTTGCAACAAACTGTGATCTATCAAGCTAGCCAGGCTCTTAATTGCTGTGTTGATGAAGAGCATGGGAAAGGATCCCTAGAAGAAGCTGAAGCAGAAAGACTTCTTTTAATTGCAAGTATGTGTGATGTACCTGAAAGAGTTCCCACAAAATTTCCGGCCAGGGAAAATTCATTTTGTCTAGTATATTCAGAAATCTCTGATTTTAGAGAAAGGACTTTTTCTGATCATCTATTTTAGCTGATCTATTTTTTGTTTCTTGTACTTAAAAGGTTTTAAGAATGCTCCCTGTAAATTAATATTTTGCATGAACCATAAAAACAACTGAAATGTATTTGAAGAAATGTATTTGTGAAGAATATCCTAAGAATGAATGAATATGTATATATACACACACACCCCTTTTCTCCCTCCTCCACTCTTATCTGTAAATAACTAAAACAACTTCTGTGAATTGTATTGTTTGTGTAAGTGTGGTGATGATGGGGCATGTTGGGGTGGAGTGATGACATCACACAAGAAAATTGACCAAAAGTTGATGTATTAAGTTATAAGGGCTTAGTAAACAGAAGAGCAATCAAGGTTTTACCCAACCACCTAGCATCTTGTTTGTACAGAGTGACTGATTTTATCTTTGGTCTTATGTATAATTGCCACCTCCATACACTTTCTTGAATTGACTCTTATTTACAAACAGTTACAATTTTAATATTTGGAATATTAACTTGCATATTTTACATAGCTGAGAAGAGAACACTTTTGATTGATGAGTTGAATAAGTTGAAGAGTGAAGGATCTCAAAGGAAGAATAAGGCTGGTCCCATATCCCAAAGTGAATTTGTCCCATCCAAAGGATCAGTTACTTTGTCAGAAATCCGCTTGCCTCTAAAAGCAGATTTTGTTTGCAGTACAGCTCAGAAACCAGGTATGATAATTTTTATTTGTTATCACTTATAGATTATGATAACTTAAAATCTACTTATAAACCTCACCTAGATTGGAATTGTACAAAATGGGAACAAGTAAAGCATGCATAAAGAAGCAAAGCTCATACTTGGATATGTGTATAAAAATAATAAGGGAAACTTTTATACATAGAGTTACCAGTTTATACTATAATGGACATGGCTCTTACTGAAAGTGAGGCTAGTTAAACCTAATTTTTTAAAGCATTTTAACTTTGGGGGAACACGCACAGGTTTGATACATAGGTATATTGTGTGACGGTGAGGGTTGGGGTTCTATTGAGCCCATCATCCAAATAGTGAGCATGGTATTCATTAGATAGTTTTTTAACCTTATTTGCCCCTTTAGGAGTCCCCAGTGTCTGTTCTCATCTTTATGTCCATGCGTACCCAGTTTTTAGCTCTCATAAAACAGATTTTGAGTGTATAGTTTTATCAACTGTAGGATATTATTTTTTTAAGTTTTTATGTGTGTAGAACATTATCCATGAGGTAAAAAAGGGCTAGACATAAGTGAGCAATGAATTTCAAGTACAGAGTAAGTAGAGAATGAAGAGCGAGTTTGCTTATTTTTATAGGAATATGATTACTTAGTTAATTCTTGCTGTCATCTGATTTCGGTGGTATATGGGCAGAAATACTCATTTATTGGTAATTTAGTATGTGGTAATTTACCATGTGAAATACGTGGTTATGAGTGACAAATAGTGAAGAAATAATATATGTGTTTATTATGGTTTATCTGAGTATTATTTACTGAAATATAGAAATTTAATTTCAGTTTTGAAATAGCAAACCATAAATTACCCTTTCGTGGCATATATTATTAGCTAAGAATTAAGAGTCAGCGGAATTTGAGGAATGTGAAGTAAAATTTCAGTTTACAATAGGGAGAAACCTTGACAAAGCTTATTCCAGGTTTATACTGTCTGTTTAGGTCTTATTTAGCTTTTTTGTCTAGAAAGTTGATTTGAGTAATTTTTCAAGTTTATATAAATCAGTTGCAGTATTACTGTATTCCTTTGGTATTTCCGAATGCTGATTAGGTAAAACTGATTTTGCTTGTACTAATTATATAATATTACTTCTTGCAGATGCAGCAAATTACTATTACTTAATTATACTAAAAGCAGGAGCTGAAAATATGGTAGCCACACCATTAGTGAATACTTTAGACTCTCTTAATGGCGATGCTCTGACATTTACTACTACATTTACTCTGTAAGTAAATTAGGCTTTTGATCAAATACCTTTTTCTTTTAATAGTGTTGATGCAGTCTAAGTGTACATGTGGCATGTATAGTCTTTGAAATGCATTATGTTCATTCTTTTAATATGGTCAAATAAATAATTTTTCCAGTTTATTGGTTCAACTCTTACATGTTTCTGATCTTTTTTGTTCCATTAAGTAGCACATTTCTTTCGTGTGACTATAGGTGTTAAATATTTTGAAATGATGTATATATAATTAAGTCTGTACCATAGTTTTGAAATATATGCCTTAAATTTCATAATGTATTTAACATTAATCTTAATGTAAAGATATTTATACTTAGTGAAACATTTATTTTTAAACAAGAGAGTCAAAGTCTAGTTTTTTAAGAAATTACTTTTGTTATTAAAGATCTCGAGTTGTAAAATATTGAGGAATATACTTCTGACTTGCGTCACAGGAAAAAATAGACTATTCTTACCAATTTTTATTGTTTTTAGTTAAAGACACAGTGGATTTCTTTACTTTTCTGTGAATTTTTATAGCATTTTTAATGACATAACTTGAGGATTTTCTCATGGTTTTATTTGCTTTTTTTCAGGCAAGATGTATCTAATGACTTTGAAATAAACATTGACGTTTATAGCTTGGTAAGCAGTTAAAACCTTTGAAAATAATCAGTAGTTTATTTTTCTTACTGATACCAGATTATAAATTAATTAAACTTTGGGTTTTTGTGTAGGTACAAAAGAAAGACTCCTCAGGACCTGATAAGAAGAAAAAAACATCCAAGTCCAAGGTAGGAATGAAAGAAACCCAGTAAAAATATTATAATCAGAAGTAATAGATAGCCTTATTACCAATTCTAATATATAATTTTTGATGATTATGACATTTTGGGATCAGTTTTATGCCCCAATTTCTAGTTACTGGGTTAAGTAGGTATTAATACTAAAAGTAATCTTGCAGTGAGTTATCATGACTCAAGTATAAGCTGATATTCTCAGACTAGATTATTCTATTTTCATTTATTTGACAACTAACTTTTATAACTGCTTAAAACTTTTCTTAAGGTTTTTCTCATTTATCTCACTAAGTTCTCTAAACCAGTACTTAAGAATTTTATGGTCACTGTGCAGGCATAAGGAATAGAACCTCTAGCTTGGTTTCCAGCCTTCCTAGTCTCTGATCTTTTGTTCTTTTTCTAAGTCAAAATTTAAAAAAACTTTTTAACTCTAACAAAAAAGGAATGAGTATGAGAAAGCCTTAGTCAAGGACTTAAATATAATGTATTCATAGTTAAGAATTATTTTCTGTGTAGGAATATCTCAAGGGGTTAATTTTAAACTCTGAATCATAATGTTTAATAGTAAATATACTAAGCTATCTTTTCTTTTAGGCTATTACTCCAAAGCGACTCCTTACATCTATAACCACAGTAAGTAAAATGTTTAAGATATTGAGCTTCTTAGAGAAATCTTCATCTTACACATACAATTTTAAATTGGTTAACCATTTTTAAGCATGTAACACTGGAAATTTTAAAAATATATTAATGGGGGGAAATACATGATAATTATGTAGGAAGAACATTTTCTGAAATGTAGTCCTTGTGTTAAGAGTTTTGTGTTTGATATTTAAATCTTTATGTCAAATAAAGGAAATAACATGTTTTTTCACAACTTTTTTTTAGAAAAGCAATATTCATTCTTCAGGTGAGTGGATCTTGAACTATTTGAAATTTAGAATAACACACACACACACACATACACACACACACTCATACACGCCACCTTGATTTATGAGTATTTACCTTGACCTTCTTTGGGATAGTATTTTCTATGTGGATTTTTTGGTGACATATAAGCTTACTGGGCAGAATAGCATGTAGTCTGGTTGTACCCTCATCAGACATGATGGTGGGCTACCAATCATCACGTTATTCTGGCATCACTGTGGGCTTTCAACTATCAGATTATTCTAGCAGTCAGTACACATATGCTACCTCGTCACTTGATAATTGCAGCAGGTAGCATTACTCTTCATCCCAACTTCTATTGTTCTATAGGTGTGTTTTGTGCTATCCACACTGTGGAATTTGCTTCTTTTAACTTTACTGATTATAACCAGCATCGAAGTTCACAGGGAACTGAAATGTCAATAAGCCAGGAAAGGCCTTCTGGAATGGCTTCAGAACTATATTTTCCAAAGGGAATTAGGAAGGAGCTGGTTTTACTCACCTCTTTTGGGTTATTGGTCTCTTTCTTATCTCTGGCATAAGAGAAAATCTATGCAGAGATGGTCTGTGCTGCTAATTATATTACCTGGGAGTATAACTAGCAATGAAGTCCTTTCTGTATTTCTTATGGGAAAGATGCTTTTTATGCACACGTGTTTTTAGGTCTGTGTCTTTAAAAACATACCACTCTCAAATATTAAGTCATGTCTGTACCTTACTTAAGTTAAAGTACAAAATATGTAGTAGTTTTTTTTCATTAGAAAATATGTTGATGATTTATTTTCTCCCATATTTGAAGATGGAGGAAAGTGGGGCAGTTTTCTCTATGGCAATATAATTTTGTCTTATTGGGGTAGAGGTAAGGAATTGTTATTTACACTTACTAAAGTCACTCTGAACTAAACTTCATTTCCTCTTTCTATACAGTCATGGCCAGTCCAGGGGGTCTCAATGCCGTGCGTACCAGCAACTTTGCCCTTGTTGGATCTTATACGTTGTCATTATCTTCAGTGGGAAACACTAAATTTGTTCTGGACAAGGTAATCCAACTTTATTTGTAAGGATATGGTATAATTTTCTCAATTTTAGAAAAATTAGGCCAATGGAAATGCCACAATGCTTTCAAATATTTGCAATCTTTGGCTGAAAATGTATGTTCTTAGAATTGTATATTTTAGCTAGGTTTGAATGAACCTAAATGATATATATTCATTTTTTATTTTGAAAATATTTCTCTCTTGTATCTTTTTTTTTTTTTTTTTTTGAGTTGGAGTCTCACTTGGTCGCCCAGACTGGAGTGCAGTGGCCGCTCCTGGCCACCGCAGCCTCGCCTGCTGGGCTCTGGTGATCCTTCTGCCTCAGCCTTCTGAGTAGCCGGAATTACAGGCATGCACTACCATGCCCGGCTGAGAGATGAGGTCTTGCTGCCCCAGCGGGTCTCGAACCCGCGGGCTCAGGCAATCCACTCACCTCAGCCTCCCAAAGGTGCGGGATTACAGGCTGAGTTACAGAGCCCGGCTCTCTTTTGTTATCTTAATAGTTTGAACTTCAAAGTGGTGCATGCTGGTTTATTCTAAGTGTCACTTCTGACTAAAGAACTATTACTTTTTGCATTTAGATGTAAAGTTTGCAGTTTTAAGACCTAATATCTTGCCTGTTTGAATCAATGATTTGAAATGAGCTATATTGTATGGATTTAGTTTTGACAAGATAGGAAAAGGGAGATTAATCTCTTAGAAAAGTACTTATGAATCTAAGGGATATCCTTCCTATTCTTCCCTCTCATATTAGAAACTTTAAAATTCACATCTGTGTTATAACAGTATTGAGTACTTTCTTATTATACATATAGCTAAACTTTTAAGTAGCTAACAAGACCATTTTGAGGGTGAGATAACTAGAGGCAAATTTTATTCCTTGACTTGACTCCCATTATGTGATACAGTGATATTTTATATTATTATAAGAGATGTATGTGCTCAGTATATAGAGATGAAAAAGTATAAAAATTAGATGGCCTGGTTTTCAGTATTTTTAGTAATTTACTCTCTAATGTTGAACAAAGTCACTTCATTTCTCTGGACTTGTTTTCCCAGTATGGACTATTAGGTTAAGTTAAAATAATCTAACTTTAAAATTTTACAAAATGTTTTATTTTATTTGTTGGACAAAAAGCAGACTATATTTGAAATTTTGATTACTATTATTAGGCATGAATGTGTTTTAACATGTTAATGTTTAAAAATTTATGTAACTTTTAATTTGGTTACGTAGCTAGTTTAACACATTGAGTGATACTGGCTCTTTTTTTTTTTTGTCTTTGATTTTGTTTATTTTAGATAAATTATGATGTAAAAGAGCGCGAGCTACTGAGCTATTTGTTCCAAGACAAGGTTGCCTTATTTTCTTTGCTTGAAACTAATGAGCTTAAGAATCAATCCTTAATTTTTGATCCACATGTGTTTGTTTCACTAACAACTCTATCTTTTGGGTTTCTTTGAATAATTAGGGACATAATGTACATTATTCTTTTTTGAGACTCTTATAAATGGGCATCTTTTTCTCTACTCTCCTAACATTTTAAAGTCTTCCTTGGAAGTTCCCTATTTTTTTTTTTCATGCATGTTTGGTATTTGGGTTTTTTCCTGTATTCTTTATTCTATTTGATAGTTCTTTAAAACTCTATATTCTCCTCAGTATTGATTTTTCTGGATACCCATTAGAATACCATGTTTCAACTATAATAAATTATTCTGTATTTTTGACTTCTCATTTATTGAAAGAGCTACTAGTGATGGTTTAAAAGTAGAAAACGTATGGTCTTAATTGGCTGATAGGTATATTGCTATATAGATGATGTTTTACCTGCTAATTTTGAAATTATAATGCATTTAACTCTAAAATTATACTGAATATAATTATATATTTTAGAAGACTCTTTTTAGATATTTAATATTCTTGTAAAGATCAATTACAAACATTCTGTAAGTTAAAAGAAGTGCTAATTAACAAAAGTCCAGATGATAGTTTTAATTTTATTTTAAATTCTTAAAACAAGACTTGCAAATTAGATAACCATAAGAATTGGGTTTTGTGAACTGTATTTCTTAGTACTGTTACATAGCCAATTTCTACATATGTCAGAGATTTCATTAATCTGTAAAATGAAAAAGACTTTAGTGACATATTTTAAATATAGACTGTACTTTTGAAAAATTTTTTGGCTGCCATTTTAATTCAAAATCTTATACTTGCAAATTAAAATCATTCTTTTAACTTCTCTGAAATTATAACTTAAGTAACCAATCACATGATTGAATGCAAAATCAAATCACTCAATTTAATTTGTTGTGTCTTTCACTTTCAAGTCTCTTTCTGAGTCAAATATAGTACAACTTAGATGTGAAATTTGGGATGAATTTTGTGCTTTTCAGGGTGATGAGCGGAAGCAAATATTTGTTCCAGTTGCTTGGGGTTGAGGTAGAAGAATATTTAAAATAGTTAAGTTTAGATGTTCTCTAAGTTGATAGGAAAAATTCAAGGCCTTCTATACTCATACAACAATCCTATTTAATTGCTTTTGAGAGTAGACAGTCTTATTTGCTACCAGATACAGCCAGTATAAGGGAGTGTTTATTTTATTGAAGCCTTGACCAATATAAACAATCACAAGGGTTACCCCTGAGATCCCCTTCAGAATGGAATTTTTATTGAGGCTAATCCAGTATGTTTGCTCTACAGATTTAAGATACCACTAACAGTGGGTTACCGTCTTATTTGTTACATGAGTATATTGCATAGTGAGGAGTATTGGGTGTCTAAGTGCACCCATCACCCACATATTGAACATTATATCCAATAAGTAATTTTAAACCCTCAAACCCCACTCTTTCCGTTTTTGGAGTCCCCATTGTCTATTATTTCCATCTTTACGTCCATGTGTACCAATTGTTTTAAAATATTTCTCGTATAAACATTTTCATGTTAGAAAGCATGTTTTATCTGTAAGAAAATATCAAAACCTCCCCAAACTTACAACTAGTAAGAGCAACATAGTCACAATTTAGACACTTAATTTTTGTTTTATCAATTTTTGCTTCATGTATTTTAAACCTGTGTTATTAGGTACATGAGCATTTAAGATGATTGTATCTTCCTTGTCAATCGTTTACTTTGTGTCTGATGATCTTTATTTTAAAGTCTACTTTGTCTGATATTAATGGTCACAATGGCTTTCTTTTTTTTTTGAGTTGGAGTCTCACTCGGTCACCCAGACTGGAGTGCAGTGGCCGCTCCTGGCCACCGCAGCCTTGACCTCCTGGGCTCCGGCGATCCTTCTGCCTCAGCCTTCCAAGTAGCCGGTATTACAGGCATGCGCTATCATGCCCGGCTGACTTTTTGATTTATTGTAGAGATGAGGTCTCGCTGCCCAGGCGGGTCTCGAACCCATGGGCTCAGGCAATCCACTCACCTCAGCCTCCCAAAAGCGCGGGATTACAGGCTGAGCCATCGAGCCCAGCTCACAATGGCTTTCATTTGATTAGTGTTTGTATGTTACATCTTTTTTTTATCCTTTACTCTCATTCTGTCTGTGTCTATATATGTCAGGTTTATGTCTTGTAAACATCATCTCTTATGGTCATATTTTGTTATCTGATCTGACAATCTTTTGCCTTTTGATTGGCATGTTTAGTCCATATGCTAATAGGCATTTGCGTTAATGTGATACTTATTTGATTGGGTTTAGCCTATCAGGGGTGTGCAAACTACAGCTCACAGGCTAAATCTAGCTCATGGTCTGGTTTTTTGTTTTGTTTTTAACCAAATTAACATGTTATTACATTTGTCACAACTGCTAAACCGATGTTGATACATTATTATTAAATAAAGTATTTGTGATACAGCTATGCCTATTTGTTGATGTATTATCTACATTGTAGCTTTCATGCTACAATGACAGAGTTGAGTAGTTGTGACAGAAACATATGGTCTGCGAAGTCTAAAATAAAGTCTATTGACTCTCCATCGTGGGGGTTAGGGACACTGACCCCTGTGCAGTTGAAAATCCATGTATAACTTTTGACTGTCCAACAACTGTAATTATCAACAGCCAATACTGTTGACTGGAAGCCTTACCAGTAACAAGCAGTTGACTAATACACATTTTGTTTGTTTTTTGTTTTTTGGATGTTTTTGAGCTAGAGTCTCACTCTGCTACCCAGGTTGGAGTATAGTGGCATGCTTACAGCCACTGCAGCCTCAACCTACTGGGCTCAGGCGATTCTTCTGCCTCAGCCTTCCAAATAGCTGGTACTATAAGTGTGCACCACCATGCCCGGCTAATTTTGATTTTCTGTAGAGACGAGGTGTTGCCAAGTTGCCTGGGCTGATCTTGAATCCCTGGACTCAGGCAATCCTCAGGCCTTCGCCTCCCAAAATACAGGCTTGAGCCACCACGCCCAACATGAACTATAGTCTTACAATAAAGTAAGCTAGAAAAAGAAAATGTTATTAAGAAAATAATAAGAAAGAAAAAGATATTTACTATTATGTATAAGTGAATTATCATTAAGGTCTTCACTCTCATTGTCTTCATGTTGAGTGGGCTGAGGAGATGGAGAAGAAAGGCAAAGGGTTGATCTTGCTGTCTTGGGGTGACAGAGGCAGAGGAAGTGGAAGGGGAGGCAGAACAGGCAGGTATAGTTGGTGTAACTTTAAGCAAATACAGTCATCGCTATTTGACTTTTTTTGCTTCTTCATTTCTCTGAAAATGTTTTTTATGTGGTATTAATCACTCTTCCATTGTTTTCTTTAGTTTCAGTGCTGGTGTGATAGAAGGGTCCTTGTGGTAAAGTAAAAGCCGCTTTGAATCATCAGAACCCTTCTGCCAGATTGTCTGATGTCAGTTTGTTTTCTGGCACTGCTTCGTCTACATCTTCATTGTCTGGTACCACTTGGGAAGCACTCATCTCCATCAAGTTGTCTGCTGTTACTTCCTCTGGTGCAGTGTCTATTAGCTCTTGAATTTCTCCAAATCCGTATTGTGAAACCCTTCATCCTCCACCTTTTTTGCCACGTCTGCAATCTTTTTCCTGATTTCCTTGACTGGCTCTGTTGTAAATGCTGTCAAGTCATGCACAACATCTGGGCAGTTTTCCCTGGCAGGAATTTTTTTGGGGCTTAATGACTTTGACAGATTTTTCTGTAACAACAGTGGCATCTTCAATGTACACCAGACTGTCATGATCTCATTTTGGGGGTTCTCTTCCATAGAGTTGACAATCCTAACCATAGAGTACCATGTGTAAAGAGTCTCTAAGGTCCTTATGACCCCCTGACTAGAGGCTGAATTAGAGACATGTTTGGTGGCACATAGACCACTTCACTGCCTTTGGTGTTGAACTCATGGGGTTCTGTGTGGTCAGGTGCATTGTCCCAACAGCAAAAGAATTTTAAAAGGCAGTCTCTTACTGGTAAGGTACTTCTTTTCTTCAGGGGAAATCACTGATGGAACCAATCCAGGCCTTCTTGCTATATAACCAAAATACTGACAACTGGTATTTTTCCTTTCTGTCAAGGCTAGGGGTTAGCAGCTTTGTATATAAAGGCCATCCTGATCATAAACCCAACTACATCTTCACAAAATAGTAGTCTATCCTTCCTACCTTAAATCTGGTGCATGCTTTTCTTTCTGATAAATGTCCTATGTGGCTCCCCCCTCCCCTCCCTGCAGAATAGGGCACTTTCATCTGCATTAAAAACCTGTTCAAGCAGTTGTCCTTTTTCCTCAATGATTTTCTTAATGTCTGGTAATTCTGCTGCTGCCTCTTGGTCGGCAGAAGCCATTCTGCTGTTTTGTCTTGAAATATTTAAAGTCAAATCTTTTTCTAAAATTATCAAATCATTTTTTTTTGTTGGCATTAAATTCTCCAACTTAAGATCCTTCAGCTTTCTTTTGCTTTAAGTTACAGTGACTTCTCTTTTTCTCAAATCATATGAGTCTATAGGTATGCCTTTCTTATAGCAATCCTGTACCCACATAATAGGTGCATTTTTTAATACAAGATAAAAACATATTTCAGAAGGAGTGCACAATTTTTGTGTCCACTGGCCTAACTGCAGCAATGACTCCACAGATATCATTTTCTGTTTTTTTTTTAAACAATGGTCCTTATGCTGGATTCATTTATCTTGAAAGGGTGGGCAAGCACAGCTGCAGGCCTCAGTCTATGGTACATCAAGCAACACAACTTTTGCTTGAAATGTTATGACTTTCCTCTGCTTTTTGAGAGTGCTTTTAGCTTCACTTGTGGTGCACCTGTATGGATCCTGTGGTGTTATTCAAGGTTTATGGTATTGGACTAAACACAATGGTGCAGTTTACTAGAGAGACAGACTCTCTTTTAAATTAGTGTCACAGAATTTTAAGTGGAAACTCACAACACTTGAGCTCACCACAATAGCCAACAAGAAGTGGCTATGAAATTATTACAGTGGTGCACTATACTACAGTTAGTTTTGTACAGTTATGATTTAATATTGCATATTTGTATTTGTTTACATTTCTCTTGACTACAAATGACCCCTTGTATAGTCTGATTTGTGTAAGTTTTGATACACTTTAACTTAATAATTTGTTTATTTTATAGTAGTAAATGATAAAGTAGACTAGCATCTAATATATTTCATGCATTCATGACAAACAACCTTTTCTTAATTTTTTGATATTTGTAGGCTGTGTTTTGTCTGCAAATTTTTTAAATTGTTACAAACCTCCAAAAAACTTTCCAATATAGTTATTTAAAAAGTCTGTGTATAAATGGATTTGCACAGTTTAAACTCATGTTGTTCAAGGGTCAACTGTATTAGCTGGTTCTTTATAGAAAAAGTTTGCCAGCTCCTAGTGTACCATCATGTTCTTTGTTTTCTATTTTTCTCATCTGTTCTTACTCCTTTGTTTTTTCCTTTACTGCTTTATTCTAGATTAATTGAATATTTTGGTAATTCTTTTAAATCTGTTGGATTTTTAGCTATACTTCCCTGTATTTTTTTTTTTTTTAAGTAGTGGCTAAGAAATATATGCATCCTTAATCTATTAAAGTCTTTCCTGAATTACTGTAAAATCACTTCTTGTACCTTACAATATTAGTCCCATAACAAGTATAATTCCATTTACCTATCCCAATATATTTTATGTTTTTATTATAAATCCTACAATTTACTGTTGTTACTTCTTTTTTTTTTTTTTTGAATTGGAATCTCACTCTTGTCTCTCAGGCTGGAGTACAGTGGCATGCTCATGGCCACCACAGCCACAACCTGCTGGGCTCATGCAAATCTTCCGCCTCAACCTTCCATTTAATCATCTTTTAAAATAATATTAATATTTTTAAAAACTGGCCTTTATATTTACTTTCCTGGTGTTCTTTATTTCTTCCTGTAGATCTGGGGTCCCATCTGGAATCATTGCCCTCTCATGTAGAGCCTCCTTTTTTCTTTCTTGTAATGTATATCTGATGGAAATGAATTATCTAGTTTTTGCATATCCAGAAATGTTTTTATATTGCCTTAATTTCTGAAGAATATAGACTTCTGGGTATAGACCATTAGTTTGTCAGGTTTTATTCTTTTCACAATTAAATATGCTCATTTATTTTATAGCTTCAATTGTTTCTGAAAAGAAGTCAGCCATTATTTTTATCTTTTAAATATACTTTTATTTTTGATGTTTAAGTGTGATTCTAATGTGCCTAAGTGTAATTTTCTTTGTATTTATCCTGTTTGGTTTTACTGAGCTATATGGATGTGTAGTTAGTGTGTTTTACAGGTTTTAACAAATACTCAGGCATTATCTCTTCAAATATTCCTTCTACCCTGTTCCCTCTTCTTTCTGGAACTCCATTTAAACATATATATCTATTGATTATTTTCTTACAGGCCTATGACACTTTTTGGGTCATTTAATTCTTTTTTTCTTTGTGCTTTATTTTTTATCATTTCTATTTATAAGTCTTAAGGTATACCTATTTTTTTCATGATGTGATCCAGTCTCCTGTTAAGCTCATTCAGTAAATTTTTATTTTTTATTTATTTTTTGAGTCAGGGTTGCCCAGACTAGAGTACAGTGGCACGATCCCAACCTCGATCTCCTGGACTCAGGTGATCCTTTTGCCTCAGCCTCCCAGGAAGCTGGGACTACAGGTACACACCACCACACCCAGCTAATTTTTGGATTTTTTTTTTGTAGAGACAAGATCGCATTATGTTGCCCAGGCTAATCTTGAACTCCTAGGAGTGGTCAAGCAATTCTCCCACCTTGGCCTCCCAAAGTGCTAGAATTATCAGCATGAGCCACCGCATCTGGCTTAGTGAATGTTAAAATTCAGACTTTTTTTTAGTTCTAAAATTTTAATTTGAATCTTCTTTTACTGCTTTTATTTCTCTGCTGAAATTCTCCATCTTCTCATTTTTATCCATCTTTTCCTCTAAACTCTTTAACATTTTATACATGTCATTGTTTTCAAATTCTAACATTCAGGTTATCTGTGGATCTGCTTTTGACAGGATTTTTCCCACTTGATAAAGGCCATATTTTCCTACTTTTTCACTTGTGTGGTTTTTTTTTTTTTTACTTTTAATTTTAAGCCAGATGTTAGGTTATAAACCAACAGTAGAGACTGAGGTAGGTAGTAACTTGCTAGTTTGGATTAGGAACTGATCTCTTTGATGTAATCAGAAGTTGGGCTGAAACTGGGCTTTGGTTAGTTTTGGCTCAACTTTTGTTTCAAATGCTTTGACAGTAACTTTGAGATCAGGGTATTGCAAGTCTATAAAATTTCTCTCTGCTTACTAGACTGATCTTCACCAGCACTTACTCAGCAAAATTCCTGTGGGGGAGAATTGGTGAGTAGGGAGAGCCAGCTCTGCACGCAAGTTTACCTCAACAGCCCATGCCCAACCACTAAGGACTCAACTGGTTTCTCCCTTTCCCTACTGAAGTCATTGCCTGTAGCAAACTTGCTTCTCTGTCTGGTCTTTGTTCAGGGAACAAATTGGCCCCAATCTGTCTCACTTAGAAAGGACGTGTTTCTTACTTGAATTTGCTTCATTCAATCTTTTTGCCTCCATTGCCTTTTGATGTCTTTTTTTTTTTTTTTAAGAAAATTACTTTTTTCTTATCAACTCACAGAAAAATAAAATCACAACAGCTGGTTTAAGAAAGCCACAAACATTTGCCAAGCCCCAAATTCTATACCATCTCAGTGAAATTCTACATAGTAAGACTAACTTCTTCCACTGCAATTCTGAAGCAAGGAAGCTATGAATGACAAAGGGGAGGTTTAACTGATAGTTTTCTATCAACTATATTTTTATGATAAATTAACTTTGTTATGAGAGCTGATTTCTATTTTATAATTTGAATTTATCCATTTGCAAATCTGTACTGTTTCAGCACCTCACTGAAATACTCACAGAGCTTTATGTCACCCCAGTTCTGGACATACTCCAAAAACTTATACAAGCAATGCTTTTGCTGTGTGGGCTGGGTTTCCTGAGGTTTCTGGTAAATGATGTCAGGCCTTGAGGGCTTGGCATTACTTCCTGCAATGAAGCCCCTAGTGATGGCCTGACCCAGTGTGTGACCAACAGCAGAGCTTACTGCCTGCTGTGGTTGCCATCTGGCCATCAGGCCTGGCTAATGCAGCAGCAAGTGAGCCAACTGCAGATGGTAGGGCAGGCTGGCAGCTGAGCTGCTGGCGTTAGCCTGGGTGCAGTTCTCATCTGAGGGGCCTGGCTGGTCAGATGGGCCACAGGCATGGTGTAGCATCATCGCAAGTGCCTGGTGACTCGGTGTCCAGATTGTGTAATGACTGCTCTTTGACTTCTATAAGGAAAATAAAAAATGTTTAAGTTCATCCAGTATTATTGTTACAGCAGAAAGGCTGTCTTTTGTGGATTTTCGCATCCTAATTGGAGGTGAAATCTGAGCACATAATACAGGTAGAACCCATTCTTGTGTATCTTTTTATTTTTATTTATTTATTTGTTTTCTTTGCATTGCCCTAAAGGAATAAATTTTTTGTATTTCCTTTTGCAACAAACATGGAATTAAATTTAGTCGATGAAAGTTAAGTATAATTTAGATTTTGTGTATCTATAGCTAGCAAATCAGCCAAGGTTGGGAGTGAAGAGTCATCACATCATGACAGTAATGGGATCTGGTCTGCATTCAGTCCACTCTAGACTTTCTTTGTATTGAACTTAACACAGTTCTTTTTTTTAAAAAAACATATTTTTTATTTTAAAATTGTGGGGTACAGTTAAGGGTTGGGTATACAAATATGCATCATTCAGGCACCCTTGTTGATAAGGGGCGTCTCCCCGTCCCCAGACAGATATTGGCTACCGTTAATCCCACTTCCCTCCACCTCCCTGCCCCCCCATAGTTTCCTGCCACTGTCAATCCTTTTCTTATAGTATTACGATAGATGTTCAAGGTCCACTTATGAGTGAGAACATGTGATACTCAGATCTTTGTTTCTGTGAGAGATCACTCAGTATTTTTTTTTTCAATTTGAGTTGGAGTCTCACTCTGTTGCCCAGACTGGAGTGCAGTGGCTGCTCCCGGCCACCACAGCCTTGACCTGCTGGGCTCTGGCGATCCTTCCGCCTCAGCCTTCTTAATAGCTGGAACTACAGGCATGCCCGGCTAATTTTTTTGATTTATTGTAGAGATGAGGTCTCACCAAGTTGCCCAGGTGGGTCACGAACCCGCAGGCTCAGGCAATTCACTCACCTCCGCCTCCCAAGGCACGGGATTACAGGCTGAACCACCAAGCCCAGCTTCATTCAGTATTATAAACTCTAGTTCCATCCAGGTTGCTGCAAAGTTCGTGATTTTGTTCTTTTTTTATGGTTGCATAGTACTCCATCATGTATATGTACCACATTTTTTTAATCCAGTCCTCTTTTGATGGATAGCATGGTTGGTTCCAGGTTCTTGCTATTGTGAACAATGCTGCGATAAACATTCGTGTGCAGGTATCTTTTTTATAGAGTGATTTCAGTTCTTCAGGGTACATTCCCAGTAGGGAGATTGCAGGGTTATATGGGAGGTCCATATTTAGAGCTTTTAGGACTTGCCACACTGCTTTCCATAGAGGTTGCACTAGTTTACACTCCCACCAAGAGTGTAGAAGTGTTCCCTTTTCACCACATCCTCTCCAACATCTGTTATATTTTGAGTTATTGATAATGGCCATTCTGACTGAAGTTAGGTGGTATCTCAGTATAGTTTTGATTTGCATCTCCTTGATGATTAGTGAGATTGAACATTTCTTCTTGTGTCTGTTGGCTGCTCGTATGTCTTCTTTTGAGAAGTGTCTGGTCAAATCTTTTGCCAACTTTGTAGTGAGGTTGTTTGTTTTTTTCTTTTGAGCACATTTGAATTCCTTGTAGAACCAAGATGTTAGACTTTTGTCAGACCTGGAGTTGGCAAATACTTTTTCCCGGTCTGTGGGCTGTCTCTCTGCTCCCTTGATGGTTTCTTTGGCTTTGCAGAAGCTTGTCAGTTTAATGAGGTCTCATTTGTCTATCTTATCTCTTATGGCCCATGCGTTTCAGGTTTTGTTCAGGAATTGGATGCCAGTTCCAATTTCCATAAGGGTGTGTTCTGCATTTTTTAAGGTCCTTATGGTTTGAGGTTTTACATTTAGGTCTCTGATCCGTTTAGAGTTAATTTTTGTGTATGGGGATAGATAGGGATCTTATTTCAATCTTCTGCATGTGGTCAGCCAGTTTTCCCAGCACCATTTACTAAATAGGTTCTCCTTTCCCCAGTGTTAGTTAGTGGAGGCTTTGTCAAAGATGAGTTGGTTGAGAAATTGAGATTTTGCTTCTGGAATCTCAATTCTATTCCATTGGTCTATATGCCTGTTTTTATACCAATACCAAGCTGTTTTGATTATTGCAGCTTTATAGTATAGTTTGAAGTCTGGTAATGTGATACCACCTGCTTTGTTCTTTTTTTTTTGCTGAGGATTGTTCTGGCTATTCTTGGTCGTTTGTGTTTCCATATGAATTCCTGTGTTGTTTTTTTCTAGGTCTGAGAAGAATATTGCTGGTAATTTGATGGGTATTGCATTAAATCTGTAGATTGCCTTAGGTAGGATGGACATCTTCACAATGTTGATTCTTCCAATCCATGAGCATGGGATATTTTTCCACTTGTTTGTGTCATCTTTGATTTCTTTGAGCAGTCTTTTCATTGTAAAGGTCTTTCACGTCTCTGGTTAGGATGATGCCAAGGTATTTCATTTTTTTTGTGGCTATCGTGAATGGGATTGAGCTTTTTATTTGGGTTTCTGTTTATTATTGGTATAAAGAAATGCAGTTGTCTTTTGAACATTTATTTTATACCCTGAGACTTTGCCAAAGTCCTTTATCAGCGCAAGGAGGCTTTTGACAGATTCTCTTGGGTTTTCAAGTTACACAATCATGTTGTCTGCAAAGAGAGATAACGTGACTTCCTCTTTTCTTATTTGGATACCCCTGATCGCCTTCTCTTTTCTGATTGCTCTAGCCAGGACTTCCAATCCTATATTGAACAGGAGGGGAGAGAGTGGGCATCCTTGTCTTGTTCCAGTTTTCAGGGGAAATGGTTCTAATTTTTGTCTGTTTAGGAGTATGCTAGCTGTGGGTTTCTCATAGATGGCTTTTACTATTTTGAGGTATATTCCATGTATGCCTAGATGTTCGAGGGTTTTTATCAAGAAGCGGTGCTGGATTTTATCAAAAGCTTTTTCTGCATCTAATGATATAATCATGTGGTTTTTGTTTTGACATCTGTTGATGTATTTAATTACATTTATTGTCTTACGAATGTTGAACCAGCATTGCGTCCCAGGGATGAAGCCTACTTGGTCATGATGGATGATTTTTGAGATATGTTGTTGAATCCAGTTTGCTAGGATCTTGTTGAGAATTTTGGCATCTATGTTCATCAAAGATATTGGCCTGTAGTTCTCTTTCTTTGTTGGTTCTTTACGTGACTTGGGTATCAATGTGATGTTAGCATCATAAAATGATTTGGGGAGGGTTCCTTCTTTCTCAATCGCCTGGAATACTTTCAGTAGGATTGGTATCAGCTCCTCCTTAAATGTCTTATAGAATTCTGCTGGAAAACCATCTGGTCCAGGGCTTTTTTTGTAGGTAGTTTACTTATTACATAGTCACTTTCCTTGATTGTTATTGGTCTATTTAGGGTCTCGATTGCTTCTTGTTTCAACCTAGGCTAGTTGTGTGATGTTAGAAAGTCTTCCATTTCCTTAAGGTTTTCAAGTTTGTTTCCATACAAGTGTACATAGTAGTCTCTAATGATCTTTTGTATTTCTTCAGGGTCAGATGTGACTTCATCTTTTGTGTTTCTGATTGTATTTATTTGGGTTTTTTCTCTCTCTTTCTGTTTCAGGAAGTCCATTACTCTTAGGTTTGGTCTCTTGAAGTAATCACTCATCTCTTGAAGGTTTTGTTCTGTCTTTTTAAGCTTCTTTTCTATGTTTTTGACAGTTTAGGTTAGTTCTATATTTTGGTCCTCAAGCTCTGAGATTCTTTCTTCTGCTTGGCTAATTCTGCTTTCCATGCTTATCAGTTTGTTATTTATTTCATTCACAGTATTCTTTACTACTGTTATCTCAGTTATCAGCTCCTTTCTAGTTTCTTCTTGTCTCTCTTGAAATCTTTTTCTTCTTTTTTGAGTTGGAGTCTCACTCTGTCACCCAGACTGGAGTGCAGTGGCTGCTCCTGGCCACTGCAGCCTCAACCTGATGGGCTCCAGCGATCCTTCCGCCTCAGCCTTCCAAGTAGCTGGAACTACAGGCACGTGCTATCATGCCTGGCTGATTTTTGATTTATTGTACAGATGAGGTCTCACCAAGTTGCCCAGGCGGGTCTCAAACCCATGGTGTCAGGCAGTTTACTCATCTCAGCCTCCAAAGATGCAGGATTACAGGCTGAGCCACCGAGCCCGGCTCAAATCTTTTTAATCTTTTCATTAATGTCTTGATATCTAGGTGTGTAGTTTGAGTCCAGTCATTCTTGGGGCTCTTCATTGTTTGCATTGCAAAGTCAGTTTTCTCAGTGTCTGCCCTCTCAGGGGTCTGGTAGAGACCCATGTTCTTCTTTAGGTTTTTCTTCATTTGAATAGATTTTTCTCTCTCCCCGTTTCCCTCCCCTTCTTTAATTCTGTTTTTCAGGGTAGGTGGGGTTGCTTTTACTTCTTTTGTTCAATCTCTTGTTCTTCCTCATGAGGGTCCTCTGGCTTTGTTCACTTTTGGGGATGAACTGTGGGTTGGGGGCTGTACTTTTTGCAGTTTTGAGGTTTAATTGAGGGGGAAGCTGTGATTCAGAGTCTATCTGCAGATCCCAGTGTCCGCCAACAGGTGTATGGGTACACTGGAACCCATTTCCTACTGCCTTGCAATCTGTCCGTGCAGCAGGGTTTAGGCTTGCTCCTTTTTCTGCCGGTGGGAGCAAGCGAAGATGCTCTGCGGTGGTCATGGGCAGCCGCGTTCCCTGGCTGGGCTCAGAGGCTGACGAAGGAGGCCAGCGGCTGGCGTCGCCAGTCACAAGGGCCGCTGTGGCTTGAGTCAACACAGTTCTTCAGATAGATTTCAGCTTTGGCTTTCACTGGGAGGTCTAAGTTAGCATCTTTCCACTCCGCTCGTAATACAGACTTATATTGGGCGTAGAGTCTTTAATTTGGGAATTTTGCCTAGAAGTAAAGTGACACAAATAAATATTCAGTATAAATTATCCTCATGAAATGTATCAACTCTATGTTATATGTATCAGAGTAAGTTTATTTTTTGTCAGTATATAACCTGTAAGGAAGGTATATATTTTGTTTTATATATATATAAAATAAAATGTATGTATTATATATAAAAGGCTATACATTTTGGTCTCTTTTCTTAAAGACAAAACAAACCAAAAAGCTTCCTTTTATTGTGATGAAAATGACAAACAAGAAAACTAATCTCTGGAAGCAGAAACCATATCAGTGGTTTCCTGGAGAAGGGGGTAGAAGAAAACAGGACTATAATAGAATGAAACTTTTGAAAGTGATGGAGATGTTCATTATTATGATTGTGGTCAAGGTTTCATGGATTATAATCTACACATATCAAAATTCATGAAACTGCACACTTTGTGTTCAGTTATATACTCAATAAAGTTGTACAGAAATTATATTCAGATAATTATAGAGATCTTAAGTGTAGAGTTCATTGAGTTTTGACAAATGTATACACCTGTATATCCAGTATCCAGTCAAGATACAGAACATTTCCATCACTCCCTTCCAGTCGATCCCAACCCCTATAAGCAACTGTTGTTCTCATTTCTTTCACCGTAGATTAGTTTTCCTTGTTCCTGAACTTCATTTAAATGGAATCTGAGACTGTGTACTCTTTTTTTTAAATTGTAGAGTTGTGGGATATATTTGGGATTTGTTACATAAGTAACTTGTATGGAGATGAGGTTTGGGCTTCTAGCAAGGCCTCTCCCCACAAGTAGTGAACAGCGGGTGGTTGTTTGCCCCTTTCTCCCTCATCCTTGCTTCCTCCTTCAGCAGTGCCCTGCATCTGTTGTTCCTGCATTTGTACCTGTGTACCCAATGTTTAGTGCCCACTTATGAGTAAGAACATGAGATACTCAGTTTTGTATTTCTGTTCACTTAGAATGATCGTTTTCAGCTGCATTCATGTTGCTGCAAAGGACATGATTTTACTCTTTGTGACTGTAGTATTCTACTGTGTACATGTTGTGAACTCTTTTTAGTCTAACTTCTTTTGCTTAGCATATTGTTTCTGAGATTTATTCATTTGTTGTTTGTATTAGTACAGTGGTCCCCAGCCTTTTTGGCATCAACTTTTTTAGACTGGTTTCATGGAGGATAGTTTTTTCTACAGGCTGGGGAGTGGCGAGGGGAGGGGGAGGTTTCAGTATGATTCAATCACATTACGTTTATGTGCAGTTTATTTCTGTTATTATTACATTGTAATATATAATGAAATAATTATACAACTCACCATAATTCAGAATCAGTGGGAGCCCTGAGCTTGTTTTCATGCAACTAGACAGTCCCATCTAGGGGTGATGTGAAACAGTGACACCCAAAGTGTGTTGCTTATGTCCAGTCTACTCTGTAATCTCGTTTTGGTTGCTGTCACTGCAGAAAGCCCTGCTTCACAAAGATAGTATGTTGGAAATGGAAGTAGGCTTTTCAGTACTTTTGTGACAATCTCAGGATATTCTACCTTGACTTTAATCCATAATGCATGGAGGTTTGAAGTTGTCTCAAACATACTTTTAAGGCTATTTGTGATCTGAAGCAATTGATCCGCTTCTAACTCAAAGTCGATTCACCTGGTTTATTCACAAATGGGTTGTGGATCCATTCTTTCCCAGTTTGGAGGTCTTTTGTGGTTGGAAAGTAATGCCCAAACTCTTTTGAAAGCTGGCATAGGTGATCATGCACGTGCTGGGAGAAAGAAGGCCCTGGCTCAGTCTCTTTCAAATCTCTGAAACATGTCATAAATGTTTGAAACATGTCAAAAATCCCAATGTTCACTTGTCGCCCCCATAATTCCAGTTTGGCTTTGAATGTAGCCACTTTATCTGCCAACTTGAACAGAGTTGTCATTCTCCCCTGAAGTGACAGAATGAGTTTGTTTAGCAGGTTGAATATGTCACACAAGTAAGCAAGTTTTGCGATCCATTCTGTATCGCTGAAATGTAGTGCCGGTGGTGACTATTTTTCTAAAAACAATCTCTAGAGCAGCTCTCATAACTCAAAAACTTGTGTGAAAGCCATCTCGCTTCTATGTATAAGAGAAGACGTGTGTGTTTTTCATCCATCTCCTCAAAGAGCTGTGCAAACAGTCATGAGTTAAGGGCATGTACATTAGTGTGGTTGATAATTTTAATCACATCCTATGAAGCGTTGTTAAATTCAGGTGACATTTTTTTCACTAGCCAGCTTTTCTATATGGATGACACTGCATAGACTCACATTCAGAAGTGAATTTTTTGACCTGAGTAGTAAAACCTAAAAGTTGTCCAGTCATGGCAGTCTGTGCATATACTGACACAAAATTTCTTAATACACAATCATTTATAATCAGACTAGTTCTGCATCTGTGGTATTTATTGGCAACAAAGGTGCATATAATATAGCCTCATGGACTTCCCCCTGGAAAATATATTGCACAAAAGCAAGTATTGTTGCCTTGTTGTCGACACTGGTAGGCTTGTCAACCTGGATTGTGTACCATGATGACTCATTAGTCCTCTCTAACAATTGTGCCTCAATATCTTCTGCTGTTTTGTCAATTTGTCTAGTTATGGTGCTAGCTATGCCACCTTTTGACCTGCCTCTCCTAAAAATTCATGACAAATGTCCTTAGCAGCAGGCAGGATTAACTCTTCACCAATAGTAAAGGGCTTCTTAGCTTTAGCAATGTGGTTAGCTAGGGATCCCAAACCCCTAGGCTATGAACTGGTACTGGTCTGTGGCCTGTTGGGAAACATGCCACACAGCAGGAGATTAGCAGCGGGTTAACCAGTGAAGCGTGTTTACAGCTGCTCCCCATCACTCGCATCACCACTGCCTGAGCTCCATTTTCTGTCAGATCAGTTGTAGCATTAGATTCTTAGAAGAGTGTGAACCCTATTGTGAACTCAGCATGCAAGGGATCTAGGTTATGCATTCCTTATGAGAATCTAATGCCTGATGATCTGAGGCGGTGCTGAGGCAGTGATGCTATATATTTATATATATAATAATAATAGAAATAAAGTAATAATGATAGAATGAATTGCACAATAAATGTAATGCACTTGAAACATCCTGAAACCACCCCTGCCCCCCATCCATTGAAAAACTGTCTTCCACAAAACCAGTCCCTGATGCCAAAAAGGTTGGGGACCACTGTGGTTAGCCACTAAGAGTGATGCTCTCAGTGCAGACATATTTGTGATGAAATTATGGGCTTCAATAATTGTTTCTGTTCTTCATGTCCACATTTTTTCTTTTGAAAAACTCCAAAGACTGTCTTTTAATGCAGGGTACTTGGTGTCCATGTGGCAAAAAGCAATGTTGAAAGTTTCCTGGCTTCGTTGGATAGCCAGTCACCACATATTAAAAGCAAACTTGGAGAATGTGAATCACCTGTTGCAATGGACCCATAATTTAAGTAGAATTCTTGGTATTTTTCTTTTTATATATAGTTTTCTCTTGGTTGGCATTCTGCTGGCTCATCATTGGTTCTTTTTCCCTTTTCAAAGATACTCTCCAGTGACATTTATTTTTTTACTCATTTTGGCTAGGGTTAGCTTGTGGGCTTACCAAAACTGTGACTGAAATAAGTGCACAGTGTAGGAAAGAGGCCTGGATGGGTTTTGATATGAGTCTGCAGGCAATTGATTTATTATGGTCTCTGTGCAGTCAGACCTCGCAGCAATGTTGATCTGTATTTGCAACTGCTCTCCAGTATTACCACCTCAGCTCCACCTCAGATCATCAGACATTAGATTCTCATAAGGAGCCACAACCTAGATCCCTTGCATGTGCAATTCACAATAGGGTTCGTATTGCTTGTGCCTTTGGTATTATATGTAAGAATCCATTTCCAAATCTATGATCATGAAGCTTTACCCCTTGGGTTTTCTTCTAAAAGTTTTATAGTTTTAGCGCTCATATTTAGGTCATTACTCATTTTGAATTAATTTTTGTATGTAGTATGAGGCAGAGGTCTAACTTCATTCTTGTGCATGTGGATATCCAGTTTTCTCAGCACCATTGATTGAAAAGACTGCTCTTTCCTTTTAAATGGTCTTAGCATCCTTCTCCAAAATCAGTTTGCCATAGATGTATGTAATTCTAGACTATCAATTTTATTCCTTTTGTGTATGTCTAATCTGTTTTGAATACCAGAGCTTTGCTTAAGTTTTGAAATTAGAAAGTACGGTTCCTCCAACTTTGTTCTTCTTTTTCAAAATTGACTTTATTAATTGAGAACCTCTTGGAATTCCATATGAGGCCCCCAAATAATAAAATATGAAGATTAGCTTTTCCATTTTTGCAGTTCATTGTTCTTTTATTGCTGAGTAATACTGTATTACATGAATTTACAGATTGATTTACAAATCTCCTATTGAGTATTCACCTGTTGATGGAGAATGGATAAATACATGTATCCTCTTAAATCTATGTTTTCTTTCCCACGTTAACTTGGAACTTAGGGCCTTTGTTTTTGTCAGGCTTTGCCTTAAGTGAATTTATTCTTCAAAAGCATTTGTTGCTAAGGAACCAGTGGCTTCTTGCCCGCGTCGCTTATATTCTAGCTTTAGAAAATGGCATATTTTCAAGGTGTAACATTCTCTGTTTATGATTTATACATGGTTTGTCAAGAAAAATCACACTTTGAAACTGTTTTGCAAATTATTTACCTTCTTGCTTCACAGGTGCCCTTTTTATCTTCTTTGGAAGGTCATATTTATTTGAAGATAAAATGTCAAGTGAATTCCAGTGTTGAAGAAAAAGGTTTTCTAGTAAGTAACATCACTTAATCATTATTTTCTTATTTCCATTTTGTGAAATACAGACTTGGTTTCCTATAGGAATGAAATCTATGCATAAGTGATAAATTAATTCAGTCAAGATTTATTGCATGCCCTCTGTATGCTAGCACAGTGCTGCTGTTGGAATGTAATAGGCCACAAAAACGTTAATTCTTCCACTCACAAGCGCTTTAGTTTAGTAGGGAGAAGCACAATTGAACAGACAAGTACAGTCCAGTACTGTAATGTGAGGAAGCACAGGGTGCACAGATGTAAATTGATGAGACACTGGTTCTTGACTGTGGGTAGGGAGGGTTAAAGGAAGCTACTGGGTTGGGTATGGTGGCTCATGCCTGTAATCTCAGCACTTTGGGAGGGTAGGGCTAGAGGATCGCTTGAGGCCAGGAGTTCAAGACCAGCCCGGCAACATAGCAAAACACCAAAAATAAAATAATTACCCAACTGTGGTGGCATGTGCCAGTAGTCCCAGCTACTCAGGAGGTTGAGGCAGGAGGATCACTTGAGTCCAGGAGTTTGAGGCTATAGTGAGCTTTCATCACACCATTGTATTCCAGCCTGGGTGACAGAGGGAGACCATGTGGCTTTCAAAAAAAAAGGCTACTGGGAGAAGTAATTTCTAAATTGCTAACTAAATTAGCCAGGGAGAAAGGAGATATGTGCTCTAGATAGGGGAGTTTGCACATTGACCTGGAGGGCCCTTCCCTCTCTCGCTTCCACCCACAGAAAAGAAGGATGACACAGTCAGACAGTAGAAGATATTTCAGAGTGACTGGAGTGCTTGGTGGGGAAAGAGGGTGAGGAGAGTGACTAGGGAGAAAAGTATGGTTGGGGGAAAGGGCCAAGTGTTAAAAGACCTTTTAAAGATTGGACTTTATCCTGGAGCCAGTGGGTTGCTCTTAAACTTTTAAGCAAAGGACATAATCAAATTTGGGATTTAGGAAAAGTGGATTGGAGAGCGGCAACCCTGGGGACTACTTAGGAGACCAAGTTATTCCACGTGAGAGATTTTGGGAACTGGCTGCTGGGGTGGAGAGAGGTGCCCTTCATTGAGAGATGAAGAAGGAAGAAGGGCAGACCCTAGTGACTTGGTCGGTCCCAGGGGGTAGAAAACAAAAGTCAGAGTGGTGTCTAGATCCCTGGCTTGTTCAACCTGTTAGATGGCAGGGATGCCACTGAGATCAGAGACCTTGGGGAAAGAACAGGCATGCTCCTTGTTTCCACATTTGAGGTAGGAGATGGGATGTTTTCCCCCAACATTTTATTGTGAAAAAGTAGCAAGCATAAAGCAATATTGATAGAATTGTACAATGAACACCCATATGCCCACCATTTAGATTTTACCTGTAACATTTTTTACTGTCCTTGGTTTATCACATATGTACTCTAGCCATCCCTCTACCGAGATTAGCTCAATCTACCTTATCTTTTTGAAAGAATTTTAAAGAGCATTATAGACATTAGACACTTCTCCCTGAATCTTAAGTGCACATTACTTGAGCTTTGACAAATGTATACACCTGCATTTGTCTAAATATTTATTAAGCTAGAGAACATGACCATCACCCCAGGGAGTTCCCTCATGCCCCTTCTCAGTCAGTTCCCACGCAAGGCGGGAAGTTTTAATGAGTTAAGTTTTAAATGTTTTGAATTTTAGATGCCTACAGACATGTTCCAAAGATCTGGGTATGGAACTCAAGCTAGATATTTCAGTTGAGGTAAAGGTTTGGATATCTGCAGTATGAAGAAGATAATCAAACCCGGGATGAGTGAGTGAAGCAGAGTTGTGAAGAACACCAGCCTTTAAAGGACTGACAGGGGAGAGAAGCCTCTGAGGAGGCTGCAGGAGGGAAGTGACAACTCTTGCATCATGGTTGCTGCAGGAAGAAAGTTTGTAGGAGGGAGTGGTCAAGCTAGATCAGAATCTGTTATAACTGTTGGACTTGCTTACCAGGTGATCATTCCTGCCCTGAGCAGAGCAGAAGCTAGACTGCAAATGGTAGTCTAGAGCGGGTGGGAGGTGAGAAATGAGAGCAGGAGCTTCGAAACCCTTGGAAATAGTTTGGCAGCGAAAGAGTAAGAGAGGGGTGTTTGTGCTTGCAGAGGTATGTAGGTTGGAAGAAGGATTTTGTCAACATTTTATTAACATGGGAAAGATTCACAACTATTAAGTGCAAGTAGGTAGCTTCTAATGGGGCCAAGGAGATTGAGGATAGAAGCCATGGAGGTCCTGAGCTAGGGTTAATGGGGTCGTTGATGAAACACAGTCATGGGAGTGGAAATAAGCCCAAGCCACCCTTCAGGGGATTGATCTCATAAAGCATCATAACTTTTCCATTATCACAGGAGAAAAAGCATGTAAGAATGTGAGCGTGCTGCAAGAGGTAGAGAAAATCTATTCACTTTGGTTCTCTGTGAAGCAAGAATTTGAATGATACAAGGATGTTGCAAGTCAGTTTGCAACTGCTGTCAAAGATGCAGAAAGGAGCTAGATTGTACAAAAGCCCACTGTGGCCTGGGTAACTCTGGAGAATATTTCCCAAGGATACTTTTATAATTTTTTTCCCTTATCCTTGTTAGCTTTTTTTCCACATGTAAATCCAGCAGGTGGCACTAGATATTCTTGAAAATGTGTTTTATAGATTTCCTTGAAGGCACATATATCTACTGACCTTTTCTTTTCATGTAAAGATTTTTATATTGTATTGTAGATTCCTTTAGCAACTGATAGGCTCGCTATAGCTGGTTCATTTGCATATATTGTCTGACAGAATCTTTGAGCTGGGCTCTTAAATAGTTTGTTACATCTCTTCAAGTTTACTTTGTCTTAAGTCCTGTAGTCCTTCTTCTCACATCCCCACTTACAAAAGTGTAGTAACGGCTGGAGCTCATGCCTATAATCCTAGCACTTTGGGAGGCTGAGGCTGGAGGATTGTTTGAGCCCAGGAGCTCGAGACCAGCCTGGGCAACATAGCACGACCTCATCTCTACAAAAATAAAGTTAGCCAGGTGTGGTGGTGCACACCTGTAGTCCAAGCTACTCAGGATGCTGAAGTGGGAGGATTACCTGAGCCTCTGGTGAGCCATGATTATGCAATCGCTGCACTCCAACCTGGGTGACAGATTAAGACCCTGACTCCAAAAAAAGAGAAAAAAAATGTAGAAAGAACCCTGGACTTAACCAACGTAACAGTGTTGTGTTTTTTTTTTTTTTTTTGAGTGGAGTCTC